>NC_080670.1:55965693-56268193 GCF_030247195.1 Topomyia yanbarensis
ATCTAATTGACCCCAATTAATAAACAGACAGGCGTGGAATAATCGTGTTACATATAAACAATAAAAAAATACATTAAAAATCTGTGATTTTTTAAACCTTAAAAAACATTATGTTTCGTTTTGACTTGATGAAATATAAATATTCACTTCCACGGTTATTATAAGTGTAATTAGAAAACTTACATGCGCATGCCAATTAGTTTACCATGTACTGCATACAAATGCTAAGTCGATAGACCGCAAAATGTTCTAGACTAGACTCTAGAAGACGATATATTTTCAATAGATATTTTGCTTCAATTTTTTTTTCGTAGCGTACGTTTAGTTTAACAAATTTGATAATTTGCTGAGTTTTGTAGTTTAAATAATGTCTGATATTTTGTTAAATAAAATCTAGAATCTACAATAGTTGTGCTTGATTATCCGAAATTTCCTATTAAATTATATCTCCTATATTTTACCGAAAGTCCTCTAATTGCTAATTCAGTTTTTCCTTTACCCTAAAGCTGAGTCAAATTGTATCTTCAAGAGCTGTCAGTTTATACATTTTAATGATAGTTAGAACTTGACTCATTTTCGCTTCAAACATAACCGACATAAGAAATACATTCTCACGCTGGAAACAAAGGGTCCAGACACCTCTCTGGCGTCGGAGATACTCAGTGCATACAAAGGATGATGGAAAGCAAATGGGTGATCGACCCTGGCAGACTTTAAGTCCGAGACGAACAGGGCTCGAGAGCAGTCCCTCCGGATGTCATAGAGTGTCGAGCTGTATTAACTGACAAGGTATATAGCTCGGAAGTCAAGGAAGATTTCGGAGTGCAAAGCGTATAAATCGGCGATGGACAGACACGAATCGGTCAACGCCGTTCTGATAGTACGCATTCAAGTATTTACCATGTATATGCCGGATTTGTGTTTGATTGATTTTAACAATAATATCTATAATCTAAAATTTTTCAGAAAATGGCTTCATTGAACTGTTCTAAACACCCATGACATCAAGTTTGATTTTTTGTGTTCCGAATTCATCTCGTCAGTAACTAGTACCATCTGGGTGTCTGGTTGGACGATGTATCTAAACTAGTTATAAAAACACAAAAAAAATCCAAACAGCTCACCCGACGTCTAAAGCAACTGACTTGTCCCGAGTGATGTCCGGGAAGCAAATGCAGAGGCTCTGGTTCGCTTACGAGAAAGCGAAAACGAACTCTTGGTGGTCGTTTTTTTTGTTCCAATGCGTCAGAATTTTCCAGCTCCTGATTGGTTTATTCTGATAACTTGCACCTTAGGAAATGTTACTGCAGGGAGGAATATTGGAATGACAGCCCCTGTCAAGAATGGCGTCTCTACAGCCAGCATCACTGCCATGAAAATCAAAACAATAATTTTGGATCGAGTCATTAAAAACTGTATTTGGTTACTAAACAAAACCATATGACAACGACTACCATCATTGTGACTTCAAGCCAAATCGTTTCGATGTATTTTTTTATAATCCTGCGGAAGTGCTTCAATTTTTTTCTAATAGATTAATACAATATTATATTATAACCATATCCCTATAACAATAACTCGTATCTTCATTCTATAATTTCATATAATTTTAAAGAAAAAAGCATTTATCACAAAATATCACAAAAAGACCTTAATGTATGTGGTCACCATAGCACTTATGATTTTTGTATAATATGGAGGATTCCAGCTAAAGTTTTTATTTATGCGGGTATTAAGATTTCTGACAGCTCATTTAGAACCACAGATGCAAAGTCACACCCAGCCCCGTGAAAACTGTTTGTTGCCTGAAGCTGCCACCAAATGCCAGTAGCGCTAGCTACGTTTCAAATGTTCAAGGTCTGTTCACATGAACTGTATAACACTGTTTAAAAGTTGGATTCAAAACAAGTAATTAATAACAATATATGAGAAATTACGCTTTCTCTTGCATCGCTTCTTCTCCACAAAATCCGAACGCTTTTTTCGCCTGAGTGCTAGTTAAGCACATCAAAACGAGGTTTGTTTGCATTCGATAAGTTTCAGGTCGAGTTAACAACATTGGCTCGTAGCGATGTGAATGTTGCTTAAAGCGTGTTCGCTGTCATTTTTGACAACTAGCCGAGCCAGAAAGCCAGCTTATGTTGGCTTCACTCATTTTTCAAAGAAACGTCAAAACATTCACCCTCTTGGTCAAACCAAAGGAGTTTGGTTTGTTTGCCTCACGAAATACCTAACCTCAACCGGTTTTTGCAGAGCATTTTTTTTTGTTTTCCTCACGAAATAATTCGGCACCGTTTCTTTTTAACGGGAGTAGAAAGGTCAATTGTGGATTTGCGACTAAAATTAGTCATGCGACACCTACAATTGAACTCATGAACTGGCAAAGTGATACAGTTTGCTTTTTTTACCCGCAAGTGAGTCGTAGCTTATAACAAAAACTTCATTTTCTTTTCAGAAAAAGCTTACTACTGCCAAAATATGAATGAAACGAGTAAGAAATTTAGTTTTATTTGCAATTATTCTGAAATTACTGCCATTTGCAACTAGTTGGTTCATACATTTCTTCGAAATATAATCGGGGTATTATTGTGGTTATAAAAATCGTTCCATAAATAAAGTTTCAACTCGAAACCGAGACCCAATCAGTACCAATGTCAAACTCCTTCATATTTTGGACTACGTAGGAGATTCAGTGAAGACTATCAGAGAAGGATCGGCTGTGTATGATACAAAGCTGACACTTTCCTATTAGCCGGATATATTCTTTCCTCGCGTGATCTGGAGAGTTTCATCGTTGGTTTCATGAATTCGTGGAGTCGTTGGTTTCATGAATTTACACCATCTCATGAAGGTTTAGCTTAACTTAGGGGGAACGGAATACGATGTTGCTGCGGCTACGGTACTCAACAAATTACATTTCGGAACAGCATACATATAGCTCTGCGTATAATATTAGAAACCACCATGTTTTACACCCTTTTCGCAAGATGTTTACTCATCATCTTATAAAATGATTGATTTCCTTCATTTTCATAAACAATTATCAAGAAAATGATTGGTGATTTGGTGTTTAAAAGTTATTTTTTACCAATGTTTACAGAACATATATGCACTATGACAGAACAAAAGAGATTATAACTACTAGAGGTCGCTATTAACACTGATAAATTATCATCTCGCTCATACATATGCTAGGCGCATTAGTTTGACATATATTGCCCCGGGTACACGCATGTCAAAGTAATGGACTACAATGTGCTAGAGAGAGACCCCATGCTTCAGTTCGTGAATACATGGAGATAGTAGCGCTTTGATCTCTCTAGTAGTTATAATCTCTTTTGACAGCACCGAATCAAATCAGCAACACTTTGCTTCCAGCGCTATCTTTGAGCGGTTTCAACGTAGAATCGTCTAATGGCGATTTGCGGCAAAACTAAAATTAGTCATGCGACACCTATGATTCAGCTCATGAGCTGGCAAAGTGATACAGTTTGTTTTTTTTTTTCACTCACAAGTGAGCCGTAGCTTCCAACAAAAACATTTTCTTCTCGGAAAAACCTTACCAATACCAAAAAATGAATGAAACGAGTAAGGAATTCAGTGTTATTTGCAATTATTCTGTAGTTACAGTCATTTGAATCTATTTGGCTTATACATTTCTTCGAAATATAATAGCGGTATTATGGTGATCATAAAAATACTTTCCATAAATAAAATTTCAATTGGAAACCGAGAACCAGTCAGTACCAATGTTAAACTCCTTCATATTTTGGACTACGTAGAAGATTCTGTTAGGCCTATCAGAGAGAAGGATCGGCTGCATATGATGCAAAGCTGACACTTCCCAATGAGCAGGATATATTCTTTCCTCGCGAGATCCGGAGAGTTTCATGCATTTACATCATCTTATGAAGGTTTAGCTTGACTTACGAGAAATGGGAAATCAAGCACGATTTTTGAAAACAGCGAAACTCGCACTTGACTCAAACAGAGAAAACGGCGATGACATTTTCGAAGTTTTGTTTTAAATGTTATTTAAAAACCATACCGATTTTTACACCAAATATTCATCCGAAATGCTCACCAAAGACGCCTTTCCATTGAATGGAACGAACATTCGCGATTAAGACTGGCCAAAGCGTCTTAATCCGCCAACTGTGCTCTAAAAACTAAACTAGCAATCGCATGCCTACTTTTTAGCCACATTCAACACACTCACACTTGCTCACAAAATAGAAGGATTTACTATTCCCTTCTCATTATAAATCCCACAACTAAAAACATATACACCGACAAAGCTTTCGCTCAGTTGTTAATATAAGGCGCGTCACCACTCCACCAGTCTCGCATCCATAAATCTTTATTTTTCTCTCGGTTTCACCCTCTCGTTTCCCATACGATTTCAAAACGTCAGCCACACACACTTACTCAAAGGACAGCTCACTTTGGTACTGGTATGTATTTATGCTCAACTGCAACCCACACCGTCGCACACCCATCGGTCCATCGTTTATCGCTCAGTTTCTCCCTCTCGTTTCTAAAGCTTCGAAATTACCCTTTACAAATAATAGGGATGACAATTTTTTTTGCAAGCCATATTAAATGAAAAGATGTTGATATTTTTGTGTGCTCTATTTATATTTTTCTGGGAAGGTCTTATCTACTACAGCTCACAGTTTCGTCGTTTTACTTTCGTTGGTTTGGTATCTTTGTTGCACTTACGTTATTTCAGTTTCGTCAATTGTGGTGACTAATCTTATTATTTTTCAATCAATTCTATGACTGAACTGTTCCGCCGAGGCAGTATGCCAATGAGGACAACCAACATTTGTAGTTTGTCACTTTTGAGCAGTGTGTTGAAGACAAATAAAGGTTACGTTATTCTGAGCATCACTCTTACACTTTCGACATTTTTCAATTAGTCGATTTTAGTGTCTCATTTTTGCTCGCATTGTCACAAGTATTTAGATTTGATCTACTGTAGGATAGATTTAGATAATCAAAAATAAAAATGTGCTGAAAGTGCATTAGTGGTGCTTAGAATAACATTACTTGCATTCTTTTTCTCTAAAATATTGGCTAGAATTAAGGAACTGCGTGTTCTTGTTCCCCTTATAGAAACATTACCAATATTGAGCATTTTAGTAGAAAAATTGTAGTATATTTTAATGATTTAGTTACAAAAACCGATTAAATTGAAATAACGTAAGTGTTACAGCAGTACCAATCCTAACGTAACTAACATGACGAAACTGTATTTAAGCACTGTTGGCGTGTCAGTTGTTTGTTCGTCATTATTTCGATTGCGCATTTTTCAGCTGCATTACCGAATAATGAAACGAATGTTTGTCAGCATGTACATTAAGATGCGCAGAATGCGGGGGAGTGATAATCTCAGTTTGTTTACATTTGTTAGTTACGGTGTTTTCAAAAATCATGCTTGAAATGATGTCGCGACAGCTACGGAGCTCAACAAATTACATTTCGGAACAGCACACATATAGTTCTGCGAATAATATTAGAAACTACTGTTTTACACCCTTTTCACAAGATTTTTACACAGCATCTTATAAAATGATAGTTTTCCTTCGCTTTTTTAAGCAATTATCAACAAATTTAAAGGTGATATGTTGTTTAAAAGTTATTTTCTTACCAAAGTTTACAGAAAATATATCCACTTTGACAAAACAAAATGAAATTAGCAACCCCTTTACTTCTAGCGCTATCTGTGAGCGGTTTCAACGTAGAATCGCCAATGAAAGACGTCCCAGTAAAAAAAAACGAACGAGCATCCCCTGTCAAAAAAATGCGGACGAACATGGTCAGGCGATTTAAACAGTTTGACGTTTGACTCAACTCGCCTGTGCTAATTGCCCCTAGGAACAAATGCGATTTGCGAATGCGATTTAAAGACAATTTCAATACTTAAACAAATTTTCTGGCGGCTGAAATGGACTTGGTTGTTTTTCTCGTTTTTTCCAACATAGCGGTTCATGTTTGGCTTAAGCTTAAAATTGTTGTTTAACAATTTTGTTTGTTTCGTGTACTTGTGTTGAATTTTGTTTGTTTCGTGTACTTCATGAAGCCAACGAATGTGGGAAATTGTGGAATCGTGTGTAAGTATAGTAGAACAAGATCTCTGACCCAAAATCTTAATGAACGTCAGATTGTGGTAAGTTTTGGTGTGCAATATCAATTTCAGCATTGATTCTTCGAATAGTTTGGTTGTCTTTATGTGAGTAGATAATGAATCCGAAAATAAGTATTATTTCCATATCAACATTAGAATAGGGCTAATATGATTTGTAAACAAACTTTTGTTTTGCTGATTTCTCTTAATTTGTTATATTTTCAACACAGAAGACATTTGAAATTGATTCTACCAAGGGTAAAGATGTTGATTCATGTATATCTTTCATGAAATTCAACTCGACAGCGGAATAATGAGCGAAATAAGTTTGTTTACAAAAATCTCATTAGCCCTTTTGAAGAATTATTATTGATATGTAATTTTCATATTAGGCAACTAAGGGCGGTTAAATGGCGCGTTCCGTGGGCGATTTAAAGGCAGGTAGGGCGGCAAAAAAATGACGGCGGCAAATCGCCCAAATGTTGCATTTGAAATAGCCCCCTAATTGCCAGCAATTTGCTGGCAAATTGAAGGGCAATTAGGGCATCCGAGTTGGCAAATTGCCCCCGTTAGCCAGCAACTTTCCGTTTTTGACTGGGGATAAACACTTTGGCGGTTGACTCAACTCGCCTGTGCTAATTGGCCATCGGAACAAATGCAATTTACGAATGTGATTTAAAGGCAATTTCAATACTTGACAAATTTTTTGGCGGCTGAAATGGACTTAGTTGTTTTTTTTGCGTTTTTCAAACATGGCGGTTCATGTTTGGCTTAAGTTTAAAATCGTTTTTTAATTTTGTTTGTCTAGTGCACTTAATTTAGCCAACGAATGTGGGAAATTGTGGAATCGTGTGTAAGTATAGTGGAACAAGATTTCTGACCTAAAGTCTAAATGAAAGTCAGATTGTGGTAAGCTTTGGTGTGCAATACGAATTTCACTATCGATTCTTCCTATAGTTTGGTGGTGATTACCTAGCGTACTGATAAATTTCTTTGAGTAGATAATGAATCCGAAAATAATTATTATTTTTAATTTCCATATCAGGCAATAAAGGGCGATTAAATGTCGCGTTCCCTGAGCGATTTAGGGGCAATTTAAGGGCGGGTAGAGCGGCCAAAAAATGACGGTGGCAAATCGCCCAAATGTTGCATTTAAAATAGCCCCCTAATTGCCAGCAAATTGCTGACAAATTGTAGGGCAATTAGAGCATCCGAGTTGGCACATTACTCCCCGTTAGCCAGCAACTTGTCCTTTTTGACTGGGTTTTGACTGCGGTGTTGGAAAGTCCCGCGATGCAGGGATGCCAGGTGTGAAAACATGCCGTTGTTTGAAGAAATTCAAAATGACATGCGGACATTTTTTACATTTTGAAGACAAAGACAGTCCGAATTTTACTCGTGCATTCGGTTGGTTCTTGGCAGAATTCTTTCTCAATAACAACAACCGATTTCGAGTCCTTTGTCCTAGAAGACAAATGAAGTTATTTGGTTAAAAATTTGACGAAAATTATTACTACATTTAATAAATATATCTGGTATCCCTGGCACGATCTCTATCAGCCGCCGTCGTTGAATCGCACTGCAACGGCCGTTTCCAAACCGCTCGGCGGCTTTCTCGCTTCATTGTTTGACAGAAAGAGTCAGAAAACGGATGTACGATCATTCTCTTGCTAGTCCTAACGTGGTGTAAAAGTGCCGTGTTACCATTTGTCCTGCTGCGAAAATCATCTTTTGTCCCGGAAAAGCGCTGAAATGGCCGATGAATATTTCTATGGTAAGTGGAGAACATTTTCCGCACATTTTCTTGTGGTTTACGGCCAACGAGCGAGCATAGTTCGAGAGATATTGCCGACAAGCGTTAAGTTGTGAAGTCGGCGTCTCCCGCTGCCATTTCGTAATGGGCTAGAATGGCTGCCGCATAGCAAATCGTTTATGTGGTGTTTTTTTTGGAAAATTTTAATTTTGTGGGTGGCATTTTTACATCGCTAAATAATTTTATTTTGACTTGTTTGCCGATGTATAAGCTCGTGCTTAACCTTCCTAAGAATACCGGGTGTTTTATTTAAAGTTGGCACTACGCATTCGTGGTTAGCCGGACCGGCTTCGTCACCTCCTTTACCCGCGCATTTTTGTTGGCATATGAATAATGTTAGGGATACAAGAGTGGAGCAGTACTCATATTTACAAACTATTCTACAGTAATAGAAAATTGTTTAATTATTATTGTTTATATCCGGTAACTTTTTTATTGTAATAACTTTTTTTGATTGCTCTGTTTTATTTTAGATTTATCTAGAGTTTTATGAAAACTTCAACACGTGTTTTTTTAGATTGAACGTTATCTCAATTTAATTTCTGGTGATTGCTTGAAACTAATTTTTACCCCGTTTGTCGTCAAATAGTGAAGTTAATTTGAATCGTATTCCGCTACTTGACCGTTTTCACCCTCATCTATAAAAGGCTTCCGTTCATAGAATAAAAAATAAAAGGGATACATTTTTTTCTTGACCTGAAAAACAGTTTCAGAAAAAAATTTAAATCAGCAATATATGAATTCACTTAAATTGAGTTGTTGATCCGAAATAAAATTAATTTTTAAATTTGATGCATATGGCTAGCTTCTTTTTGTTGAACAAAATAATGAGTAGTTCTCAAATAGACGGTAAACCTGAATTAACTAATATTTTAATTTGTAGGAGCTACCTTGAAGGAAGGTAGCAAGACAGTGACCTGGGACCCAGACAACAAAGCCGACGGTTACCCGAGGACACACAAGCTAATTATCAAGCAGTGCATTCTCGGCCACGAGGCAGCAGCGGATGAGTTCAACGTGGTACAGGTTGAGACAATGACCATCCGGGACACGCTGCGTACCCCGATTGCAGTGTTGAAGGTCGGTGAATCTCGGCAGTGTCGGCTGGATCTGGAATTTTCGGATTCACCCGTCACGTTCACGTTGATCGAAGGCAAGGGGCCGGTGCACATTCACGGACAGCACTTGCTTGGATCGCTAGTTGAAGAGTTTGAAGACATGGAAGAGATGGAGGAGGAAGTACCAGAGGAAGAAGAAGACGATGAAGATGACGATGAGGAGGGCGGCCCACAGAAAAAGAAGCAAAAGTTGACGAACAATTCAAAGGGCAAACCAAACGCTGCCCCGGCTGGCAGCAATAGCGCCAAAAATAGCAAAAAGAAATAAGCCGGTTCTTCCTTGCGGAAGCTAACGGACTCTGGACGAGCAGTACGTGAGTTCTGTTTGTTTCCATACTTTCCCCGAGCATCTCTCCTTTTTAAGTACACATAAACAATATACACATCTAAAGCAGCAGCACATACAACCAGTAACAATTGTAAGAGTTCAAGTGATAACCAACACAGAAACTCGAGTATATATTCTATCGTTCCTTTTCCATCCGAGAAAATCATACAGAAGGACTGATGGAGCTGATTCCTTCAATTGATACTAAACACTGCATAACATTAAAAGTAAAACCGTAGACTGTAAGATAACTCACGACGCCCGAGCTCTGCTCTGTGTATTACTTTTGTATAATTTTCGGTTAGTGCCACCTGCCAGTGGGTAAATTTTTTCCTCCTACCCAAAATGGCAGTTTTCAATAAAAAGTAGGAGCCAGGGTAGAATTTATTACGGTAAGTTCGATAGTTGCGGTGCAAAAGAGAAATAAAATTCAAAAACAATCTACAGTATTGTTGTAGTCCAGTCAAATAACCTTCGAAACTTCATCGATTTTGTTTTATTTAGCATCGCCTAGAAAGGTTTCCGAAAACTAATTCCTATACTTCAGGCTGGCCAATAATTAGTACACGAGCGGTAGTGACGAATTGATACAAAAGCGAATCAGTCCAGAGCTGCACGGAGCGGTAAGGAGTAAACAGAATGTGAAGAAATAAAGAACAAAAATTAATCCTACCGAGTTTGTACTGCTAACCGAAAAGACCTTCAAATTCCATGCCAACAAAATGGCGTGTGTAACTGGCTAATTGATTGCCTTGTACGCAGCTTAGCTGGGCTCCTCAATCCCTCACATAGAGTACTCAATAACGCAGCAAAATCAAATTGGAGTTACATTCGTTCGAAATATCAGTCCGCCGTGCTGCGAAATAAATCATGTGCGTAAGGTATAAAATTCACTTTGAAACTATCGGCAAGTAGGAACTTGTCACTAGCCGGCGCTACGATCAGCCAGCAATCGCTATACGGAATTCGCATGCAAACTTGGATACAATGGTGATTCACGCATGCGAACATATGTGCGACGGTAGTGGTAGTAAGCAAGCGTCTCATTTGACCTTTTAAAACAGCTTCCTTCCTGTCGTCAACTCCTGGTTGCCACAATTCAGCTCGTCCAGCGCTTCGACACTGTCGGTCGATCACCTCGTAGAGCAATGGTACTTGAGACATCGTAGAAGCTCTGTTGGCGCGTATATCACACTATCTGAAACGATCATATACCACTCCAAGCAATTTTCTTCACTCTAACAATCAACCGAGGTTGTCTGTCGGTTCTTAGCCTGAGACGCTTATAATGTGAGAATCAAAAATCCGTTACACAACCTTAATTGGCCCCCTTCGACATTAGTTTGACCTTACCGAACCGTAACGCGGGTGCCGTAGTGAAAACGTGACAACGGCGTTAAGTAACTCCTGATGTTGCCCCAAATGTATATGGTCCAAGACTAACTTGGATCTTCTATTTAGTCTAGTATAAGCTAGACTCACTGTTGTCAATTCCCACATCCACTATAACAAATCAATTTGAATTTAAGAAATAACAAAATGGCATATTGTCATCGGGGGCAACTTTACGAAGAAAATATCACAATAGTTTTTTTGTATTCTGTATTAAAGACCTTTCATACACTGTTGAACTTACGATTAGCATCTAATTATGAGCTTATAAAAATACGCAATGCACATTTTGGAGATAGATGGTTCACAATTCTCTTAATTTGCTGTTTATATTATGAAGATACTTCTTAGTACGCATCGAACAACTACTGTGGCGTTTATCTGATTAGTTTATGATCTGAATTCTAGATTGCGAACTGATCCGTACTTTCGAAGTAAGCGGTCAATCGCCTAGTATAACGCGACTAACGTTCAATTGAGAAGCTTCTGATAATTGCAATTCAATGTAAAAGCGATTGAAATCGTAGGCTTGTTTGTTTTACTAAATTGTCTGTCTTCCGTCAGAACTGTTTGATAAGATGCCATCCTAACGGACTAAATGGTGCTTCAAAAATATTCCACTAAAACGAATAAAATAGCTAACAATTAACTTTTGAAAAACGAAAAATAACCTATATAAGAAACTTTTCAGTTAAATGTACTGCCCGGACAGAACAGAGCGCTGTCTAGTTATTTCTTAATTGGGCGTCGGCATCGTCTTCAGCCGTTCAAATGCAGCCTTCTCCAAAGCCTCACGGTGGTCCGGATGGGAAATTTGAATCAGCTCATAGGCTCGCTGACGCAGTGTTTTGCCGAACATATTAGCGATACCGTGTTCGGTGACGATGTAGTGTGCGTGAGCTCGGGAGGTTACAACACCAGCGCCTACAATAGCAAAAATACAACTTAACACAATCCTCAATAGTCCAAAATTATGCCTACCTGGCTTGAGCATTGGCACAATCTTGCTTTGTCCCTTGTTGGTAACCGAGGGTAGTGCAATTATGGGTTTACCCTTACCATCGAAACCCTCGGCAGCACCGCGGATGAAATCAACCTGACCTCCAAATCCGGAGTACATTCGTGTGCCAATCGAGTCGGCACACACCTGACCGGTTATATCAACCTCGATTGCAGAGTTGATGGCCGTCATCTTTGGATTACGGGCGATAATGCCTACGTTGTTAACGTAGTTGATTTCCAGCATTTCTGAAAGAAAACTAAATTAATACTACTCCGCATTATCAGACCTAAACATCTACTTACCAATGAATGGATTGTTATTGACGAAATCGTACAGCTTCTTGGGACCGATCAGGAATGAACCGACGATGCGACCTCGGTGGTACGTTTTCTTATCGTTTGTGACGCAGCCCTTTTTGACTAGATCCACAACGCCACCGGCAAACATCTCCGAGTGAATGCCGAGATCTTTGTGGTTGTGCAGAGCATTCAGAACCGCGTCCGGAATGTTACCGATGCCCATCTGCAGCGTGGCACCGTCCTCGACCAGATTTTCCGCAATCAAATTTCCAATCTTAGTTTCGACCTCGGTTGACCCTTTACCACCGTGTTCCGGCAGGGGAATGTCCACATTGACTGCGAAATCAAAGTGAGATTCGTGGATTATCGAATCTCCGAAGGTTCGGGGCATTTGTTTGTTGACCTGAGCGATGATGACCTTCGAGTTTTCCAGTGCCGCGCGGACACAATCAACGCTAGTTCCCAGGGTTGCATATCCATGCTCATCGGGAGGTGAAACCGAAACAATTGCGACGTCCGGTTGGATCAGCTTGCGCCGGAACAGGATTGGGATTTCATGCAAAAAGATCGGAATGGCATCACCACGGCCTTCAGCAACGGCCGCTCGCACGTTACCGCCCATGAAGGTGGACTTGGAGCGAAAAATATCCTTGCAATCGGGAGCGCAGTACGATGCCGGACCTTCGGTATGCATGTGCACCACGGTGATGTCACGCAGGTTATTTTCCTTGCCATGGTTGGTCATAGCGTTCAGCACATGAATCGGGGTGGCGGCAGCACCCGAGGCGAAAACAGTTTGTCCTGTGGAATAAACATGATCAATGCATTTTTTTGTGTATCATCGGTTGGAACCTTTCGTTTTTATGGTTTTTAACGGAATTGGCTGCTTTTGCTCGCCAAGCAAGGCACGATATTATTGGACAAGATTAACTAATTCATGTTCCACATCATACTAGCAACTGTTAGTATTTGATCAAACATCAAAATTTGATAAGAAAGGCGAAATTTATCAAATTCCACTGTGAAGTTTCACTATATTTCGACTGGATGCCGAAACACAAAGAATCAAGCTTAATTCGTTTTCATTGTTTTTGCGAGTTGTGTACGATTGTAGCGTACTACTAATTGGATTTCGATCCGTCTTGTCACAAAACTTTTGGAAAATTGGCAAGTTTGCAATTGTTTGTCACGTAGGTGATCTGAGGACGCTTAATTCATTTTCGTCATTTCCAAGAGCCAGGAAGATTTATCGAGCAATACTATCATATACATCAATCAGATTGTTCATATGGAAAAGCTGCATCTCTTCTTGTTTTTACGTGCTTGGGTTATTGAAATTCAATATTTTTTATCTTATTTTCGCTTATACTAGCTATACTTGAAAAAGTATGCTATTTACCTATTTTTTTGTTTTTGTTGGAAAACCAAGAAAACTTTTTTTCGAGAGTCGTCCTACTGGAGCTGTACAGCTAGGATTTTGGAAGGCTCCCAGTCAGAATCACCGACCGCAGTTCCAGACGAGACGGGAAATGTCGCCCATTAAAATACTACTTAAGGCCAATTGCAGCGGGCCGTGATTCTGAATGTGATATTCATTGTAGGGTGTGCGGGTGTGGGGACTTAGCGATCGCGTGTATCATTGAGAAGAGCTCGAGCGTTTGTACGTTATCGTGTTCGACCGTGTGTGCGTTAGTATGTCGTGTGTGCTAACGTGTATGTAACTTCGCGTGTGCAAATTCTATTTTATGACCGTGTGTCTTTTTGTATATTCGAATGTGTTCTTGGATGATCGCACGTGGATCGTGAATCTGAGTGATACTTAATTTTCGGTGTACTGTTCAGATGCTAGAAGAAAATAAATTCTTCCATATTACTATGGTCCCCGGTCATGTCGCCATGGAACGTGTTGTTTAGTGGATATGAACGTTATTTTTTAATTGGTCCAACTGAATCTATAGACCTAAGTTGCGAGGACGCAGGGTATTTTTTTCCGGACGTGACCCATACATTATAGCACGTACACGGGCGTTTGTGGGTTCGCGTTTGAGGCAGCGTTTGTAACTTCGTAAGTACTAAAGCGTTCATCTTACCGTTTGCGCAATCGTGGGCGTAGGATGAATGCGAGATTTCGTATGTTATCTTTGATGGCTTGAGATTTCGTATGTTATCTTTGTCGCGTGTGGTCGCATGATTTCATATGCATAATTTCGATTTTGTAACCATGTGGCGTGTGTTTTTGGATGATCACGACGACCGTCATTTTAGAACTATCCGTATAGAATGATATTGTACCTTGAGGTATTATGGGACATCCTGCATTCCATATCTGACGACGCACTATGTGGACCTCATATGAGATATCGAAGTTCGGATTATTTTCCATTTTATCTTGAACTGTAGTCAAGACAGGGTTGAGTTACTTTAGGGACCGTTCATAAACCACGTAGACCGAAATTTGAGAATTTTTAACCCCCCCCCCCCCCCCCCTCCCCCCTAGTAGACCTAAGTAGACTTTTACCAACCCCCCTCCCCCCGCCAAAAGTCTACGTAGACTTTTATTTTTTTTTATTCGCAGGAAATGTGAATTTAGCAAGAAGCACATTATAATGTTCAATTAAAAATAAGCGTTCAGATTTATTTCAAGCTATTTAAATATTAAAGAAATATTTTTCACATTGGTTTTTTGTCTATGATTGATCAAATCAATTAATACCGATTCAAGGTGCTTTCCAACGTTTGTGTAGCGGAATACTTCTTTTCAAGGTTAGTCACTCAAATATATGTAAAAAGATACATTGCTATAACTAGCTTAAATTTTGGCCGAAGTGCGACCTACACACAATGAAGAATTGCTAAAAACTTTTTGAGCCTTACTGGTGCATTCAAAATTGTTAAATTATAAGAAACAATTGCAAATTAATACTGTCATCTAGACTAAAATAATAAGCCAAACATGCACACAAATTTCACTTTTCGTGAACAAATTTCAATATTTCTAAGATAATAAGATAATCTAAATTGCCTTATTTGATTAAGGGAACGAAGCTATTTAAATCTTCCCAAAAATATTTATATTTCTTATGTAATTAATAGCCGTATCACCTTAGAGTATTATCGCAAAATATCAAAGTTTAACTCCGAATATTTTCGAAGATAAATATAGTAGAGCCGGTTTGCACGGAGTTGCATAGGGTCAAGACGTAAAATTTAACGGGTGTTTAAAGATTTTGAAATCAGTATAAATGATTGCAAGAGAAACTGATTAACTCGAGTAAACACTTTGTTGTAGAAGTTTAACTACACTACTGCTTTAACCACCGAAATTATTAAATAAAAATAAAAATTAATCTACTTATTGTTGAAAATCGGGAGTTTTGTTGTTACAATGCTTAACTTTGAACATTTTTTAACTTTTTATGGTTCATGCATTTAATGGTCCATGCATGTCTGCTAACTAGTGGTGCTTCAGATGATTTCACAGTCAAAATCTTCCGACGAGAGGAATTTTTGGCGATCGTCTTTGGAACTGTCATTTTGTATTATTCCCAGATCAAAACTATATCAAAATATACGCAAGAAACAAAAACGTGTGAGGTTGTCTAAAAAAAATTAAAGGGTTGTGTACAGGACACGACCACGATGACATTAAAAATGTAGCTTTTTTCAAGAGCGTGCAAATGAATTTTATCTATCACACATATCGACTCACGTTCTTGTTCACTCGCCTGTTTTCATATGTTACAATTTGCTATTTACACTCCCCATCAAAACATAATTAATTGAAGGTCTTTTAACGGTAATCTATTAATTAATCAAGTATCTCACTAGGTGATTGGCATTATTTGGCTGATCCATCTAGTTAACATAGGCTGGTCTGTCCAGAAAATATATTCAAAAGAAAAGTTCCATATTGAGAGCTGTGATGAGGAAGCCCACGCCCGCCAACGGAAATATACAGATTCTCCATGAAATATGAAATTTCATTTTCCATTTAAATTTTCAATAATGTACTAATGAACTTATGTAAACAATCTTAAGTTTAAGTATTTCTTGATCGATTAGTGGTGGAAAAAATGAAATTATTTGATAAATTACATTGTTATGCAACGTTCGCACTACCAGTTAAAACGGGTTTTTATGCTATCTTGGTGACATTTTTCTTGTTGCTAATTATTAAAACGTGTTATAACTCTGTAGTGTAAACATTGTATTATTAAACCAATTCTGCATCATGCATAATTATATCTTCAGTACAGCGGTTTGTTTCATAATTTAAAACAGATTTATTTTAAAATTTAAATTAGTATACCCAACCGTTCTATTTGTTGTATACTTTAAAACGCAATTGGAACTGTGTTTTTTTGAATACATAGGGTAGGACAGATATTCTGACTGGATAAACTGGGAAAACAATTTTAAGTCCAGTAACGCTTAAGACATTGCTTGAATTTGAATTGAAAAAGAACACCCGCTTCAACTGCTGCTGGGACGGTAAGTTCTGTTTTAAAATTTTCCGTTGTGTGCAGTACGAAACAAGTGTTTGAAATTAGAAAACAAAAAGTTCTGCTGGGAATGTGATTGTTTCCGATGCAATTACACTCAGATTTTTCACGCAGGGGATACAGGCCGTGTAAATGAAAACCGCGTAAATTTAAAAAAAAACGCGTTAATGAAGGCCGCGTAAATTTCAAAATCCGCGTAAAAAAACCTGAGTGCTGTTCGTACTATATTTCAACGACATCGCATTGCTGCTGGGAGCCGGCTGCAAACTAGTTTATGCTGACGACTTGAAGTTGTACCTTGTTGTTCGTTCTGTTGAAGACTGTTGGCGCCTACAAGGTTTACTACAACTTTTCGTAGATTGGTGTGGCAGAAATAAGCTTGTCATTAACGTGGCGAAATGTCAAGTGATTACATTCCATCGTATTTTATGCCCGGTACAGTTCGATTATAGGATTAACGGTACAATTCTGACAAGAGTTGAGCAGGTGTGTGATTTAGGAGTGCAATTGGACGCGAAACTGACATTCGATTTGCAACGCTCGCAGATTATTTCAAAAGCAACACGTCAGTTGGGATTTATTTCCAAGATTGCTAAGGACTTCAACGACCCACATTGTCTGAAGGCACTGTACTGTTCACTCGTCCGCCCTATTCTCGAAAACGCATCAGTGATCTGGTGTCCGCATCAAGTAACGTGGTGCATTAGAATCGAACGTGTGCAGAAACGATTTGTGCGCATGGCTTTAAGAAATCTACCGTGGAATGATCCAGCTAATTTGCCAGCATATCCGGATAGGTGTCAACTTCTGGGAATCGATACGTTGCAACGCCGGCGAAAAATACAGCAAGCGCTGGTAATCGCAAAACTGATTAACGGTGAGATGGATGCTCCAGAACTTCGTTCGGAAGTAAACTTTCGGATTCCTAATAGAACACTACGTAATACAACACTGCTTCAGCAAAGATTTCATCGTACCTTGTTTGGATCCAACGAACCGATTACCGCATGCACTCGGACATTCACCGCAGTGGAAGAGTTTTTTGAGTTTAATGAGTTGTCCAGTCGCTTCATCAATAAGATTAGCCGCTCTACTGTGCTTTGATGTTTTTATGTGATGTGATATTGTTTTACTTTAGTTTATCAGATGTATTGTTATTTATAACTATTTATAACTCTATCTGTCCATTTAGACTGCAAAGTCCGATGGATATAATTATATTAAATAAATAAATAAATAAATAAATAAATCTTACCCGTTCGACATAAGAACAAAAACTGATTCAAACGGGTACGCGTCACCTCTATTTATAAACTAACCGTATATGGTTTAGTCACTTAGGTGCGAGTGTGTGCAAATGCCAACGTTACCGAAAATCGATAGCGCTTATTGCATCGCCCGGAGACGACGTTGCTCGTGTGGGATAAGAGCAACAACTGATTTAAACGGTCATGCGTTGCTTCTATTTATGACTTTTCGTGTTTCATTGAGCAGCTAAGCTACCCTCTCTTGACGGCTGTGTTTGAGAAATCTGCCTCACGAATGGTAATTTTCCCGTTTTTCGTGAACTTTTTAATTTTACCAATTTCCAAAAGTCTACATTTATTGGGGAGATATTAAATTATTACCAATATTTAAGTTAGGTGTTTCTGAATCGGTTGGTGTATGAATGATTAAAATCCATCTAGTAATATCGGAGTTATAAGCGTGCAAACCTTACATAGTTTCGTTACATGGGAGGTAGTTTAGATTTTAGAATGACACCTAGCCCCAGATAGTGGAGTAAGACATTTTTAATGTCAAAATCGTGGGTTCTGGGTTGAGTGGTCGCTTAACGAGTAGTTACCTCAATAGTGTACTAGCTCTGAAGTTTCTGCATAAATACTGAATAGACCGATATTTTGGATACAACTCTCTTTAAATCCCATTCATAATTAGTAATACGAGAATAACAAAAAATAAAAGTCTACGTAGACTTTTTCAAAGACCCCCCCCTCTCCCGTCGTAGACAAACGTAGACTTTTGCCAGACCCCCTGCCCCCCCTATGAGTCTACGTAGTTTATGAACGGCCCTATTATTATACTCAGTTGACTATTTAAATCCCCATCAAATGCAATGATGGTAGATGAAGCATGGCTTCCATAGCTGTAGTGGGTGTTGATTTGGGCGGTCTTTTGCTTATCTTTAGGCCACCAGACAATGGAGGAATCGTGGTCTGGCGATGATCGTGCAGGACCAGTAAGCCAACATCGGTTTGAGACCACAGTACTATGAGGGCATCGATTTCAGAAGGTGGTACTGTATCCGCATCGCCAGGGAACTAGCCAGATGCGACCATAATCTCCTGCTCTCCCGTAGCCTTCGGGTCCTTCGCTGTTATTGCAACGAAGTCTCGTGGATTGAATCCAATAATTGGCGAGAATTGTACTGTTCTGTTTATCAACACTGCAGCTCTTGGAGTTGGCTGGTCGTTACAATGTACTATCTTGTGAGCTGAGAAATTTAAGTCAAAGATTTTGTGTTTATTTGCCCACGGCTCCTGAAGAAGGGCGATGTCTAGTCGCTCTTTGGTGAACCTCCGGTCAAGGACGCTTGTGGCACCTTTTGCATGATGGAGGTTCACTTGAAGGCAGCGAATGATAGTCATTTTTCGGTGTTTCGTTACCGTCGATTTTGGGGCCAGTACTTCGTCCTCTTTATTGTACCGACGGATAGTCACAGGCTATGTGCTGTTCGACGTTCCAGTGGGTTTTTGGCACAGTATTTGCTTCGGCTCTTGCCGTTTGCGCACCCTAGCCTGGAAATTTTCGATCCTCTCCTTGCGTTTCAGTTCGTGAGCCGCATGCGGTAGTGCTTTTGTGATCAGAAGTCCGTCGTGAGGTGCTCCGTGTAGGGTCACCCACAGGAGCTTTTACAGTCCATGCTGGCCTAGAACTTCCACGTTCGGCAAAGGCCGGGATCCCCTTCAACTGGCGCATTTTAGCTATTCCAAATACGTAGTTCAGCTGGTTGTGTTGGGAGGTTATCAGTTTCACTGAAGCCTCATCTGCCGCCAACAGGAGCTCTACCGTTTTGAGGACCGTAGTTCTCTTCTCGACCCTCCTGCATTCTGTGTAGAAATTGTCGTTCAGATTCTGCACCAGGCGAAGGATGCTCCCATCGGACCTTTCGCTGCTGTCGGGTAAATACCCGATGTAAAGCGCTTGTTTTGGAATCTGCGACACTTCAACAGCTTCCGATGAAGCGCCTTCCCAGGGCTTGATCGCAGCTGTGGCATCCTGCAGCCACTTATTTGCATCTTTGTCTACATAGGCGATTTCGAGATACCCTTGTTTGTAGGTGCACTTCCTAAACTTGGGTCTCGCATTGTTTGAGCTTTGCTCCATGACGCTATTGATCAGCGCGCAGCGAGTTCACGGCTGAGGGTATTCGCAGGGTACCCAACCGGGATGATGGCCATCGAGTGCGACTTGGCTATTTCGTTGAAGGTTGGGTGCTGCTCAGTTTTTAGTGTCTGTCTGGGATCCTGACCCTTGATCTTTTTCGGTTGCGGTTCCTTCCTGCACCCATTACTGTTCGGTGACTCCGTGTCCGTCGAACGCTTGGTTGGTGCCTTTCCTATTGGGATTTTTGCCAACTCTACCGCTTCAGCGGGTTTGTGGTCATTTCTCAACATCCACCCATAGCGTTTCTTCGCCGCTCCGCTTAAGTGACGAGTTCTTCCTGTTTCTTCACCTCCATCGCTGCAATCTCCTCCAAACTCATGTTTACAGTATTCTTAGTGTTTTCCATTTTGTTCCCACGAATAGCTAGGGAAAGAAAGTCAACCCTGTCAGAGCCCCGCTTGATAGGGTAAGGGCAAAAATACTGTGGGGTGCGCCCTGGTGCCCGACGGCTCCGTGCGCGGCTTGGTATTTGCCAACACTTCGGATCCCAGTCCAAGTTTTACGTAGGGTTGAGGTTCGAAGTGTTGATGCTCCCCTCCGCCATTCATCGATCGGCACGAGACTCGTCACACCTTGGATTGGGGCATAAATCTTACGGTTCGGGTTTTGAGACCCGCCCGTTGGCACCCTCTTATTCCGATGCTACAGCAGAAGGCTGACAGCACCCAGCCGACGCCGGTCTAACGACCAAATGTCTTCGTGCAGGCATGAGATAGGAAACTGGTGAGTACGATGTTGTCTCACCATTCGACAGCACAACTGTTGTGAGTCGCCTCTTACGACATGGGGAACAGAAACCCAGTGGGTCATTTCTTTGCTGAAATACTATGAGAGATTTCAGCCACCACCGGATACCACTTGTTCAAGTCTCCCCATAAAATCTTGGTCAAGTCTCCCCAACAATATCGTGCAAATTTTAGTAATAACTATAAATAAACAATGTGCACAAAGAGCGAAATACACCGATGAAAAATAGAGCAGCACAAAAACACTGCGATGTGCAGAACGACCGCACAAAGAGAAACTTGAAAACGAAAAAGACAAATATCTGTGCACCAAGAGCTGTACAATTTCGCGCAAAGGGACCATCCATAAATGACGTAGCATTATATGGGGGAGGGGGGAGTTTTGTAATTTGTGATGATGTGTGACGACAGGGGAGTAGGGGGTCATGTCATGCTACGTAGCCTTTTAAAGGGAATAGGGGTTGACCTGATGTCACGACAGTTTTACGAGTTTCATCTAACTGACATCGTTTTTTTATTATTTTTTATTTTTTTACGGGGACAAGTGGAGGGGTAGGGTTACCGTGAAGCTACGTAATTATCAGGGGGGGTATTTAGAGTTTTGTGACGAAATGCTACGATGGGGGAGGGGGGTGTTGAAAATCACTCAAAAAATGCTACGTCATTTATGGATGATCCCAAAGAGACCTTGAAGAGCCACTATTTTTAAAATGTAGTTCTTCACGAGTGTAGTATTACGTTTGTTCCAGTACCAGGAGAAACTGGAAGTATACCGGGGAAAATCGTTCCTGTACTCGCTTCTTCTCTTTTTTTATTCTTCTGGTAGCAAACCGGAGTAAAAAGGAGCAAGTATTTTTTGCTCCAGTTTACTCCGGAGTGACTTCCGTGTACTGGAGCAAACCTATTATTGAAAAAGAAAATCGCATCGCTGGCAGAGGAACGCGAACCTCTGTACTGGATCCATCTTGGATCGATAGCATTTTTGCGTTGCAGAATAGCGGGGAGACACATCACACCCAGGAGCCCTTTTTCAACCTTAGAAACAATTGAAAAACGTTATTATTCACCAGTTTTCTTCTTTAAGCGAAAAACAATATGCAATCTCAGCGCAAATTTATTTTGTGGAACTGTGCTTTTTTGATGGCGTCAAAAAGTTGTTTAACAAAAAATTTGTTTAACTTATACCCTGTTGACCGTAACGATAACACCGGATAAAGAATTTCTTCAGCTACATTCGACTTTTGCCAGATTTGAAATACTTAACCATAAACAAAAATTATTGCAAAAAATAATTTCCAATTATAACGTAGAGGATGCTGCGATTCAAACTTTAAACCCGTTTTTCTCGAAATCAATATTTTGTCACTTAGTCCGGTCTGCCTTACCACCGACCATCTGTAGGCAGCGTTTTAGAAGAAAGTTTTCATTTGAGAGGTGAGCCCGATGTCTTTTTTGACATCGTTTCATTTTGCAGCACCTTACTGGATAAGTAAAAAGTAAACTTTCGATAAGCGAATCGTCCAATTGAGTGGGGTATACTGTATGAAAATTACAACCAATTAATTCATGATCAGAAAAACGTTCTGTTTACAACCGTGGCGTGTACAAAGCGTGTATAACTTGACAAGTTATGATCATCAACCTTGGTTACAATTTCTATGGCATGTATATATACTACCTATATCTCATATAGGGGTCGAGGCCGTAAGGCTGAAAATCATAAGGCCGAAATTACATAAGGCCGAATTCAAATGGCTGAAAAATCAAAAAGCGAACTTTCAAAAGGCAAACTTTCTGGAAGGCGGAATTTCAAAAGGCAAACTTTTCAGAAGGCAGAATTTTGAAAGGCAAACTTTTTTATACGACGAAACAAAAACAAAGCAATGATAATGTGTTATTATCCATTACCTGATATTGATATTGATTATATTTCGACTGAATACATTTTATAACTGATTTTGCCTTCTTTTAAATATGAGCAGTTCTTTTGAGTTTCATTTTTGAAATTTTTATGCTTGTTCATTTTTGCAATTATGGATACTTGGCTATGACTTACGTTTTAGTATAGTATAGTGTAAAACTGCGATCCACCAGACGTATGTTTTGTTTTGGCCATTATTATTATGATCACCAGTGAGTTTTGGTTTTCCATACAGCTTTTCAATAATTAAAATTATCCTTATTATATTTCCTGATATCAAGAGCTGTTATTTCGAATTATATACTTCATCATTTGTGAGTTTTTCAAACGATGTTTTTTTGAATGAACTTACGGTCGTCAAACTGTGGGATAACAAAATTCTCACAAGTTTCCTATCTCATGCCTCCACGCGGGTATAAGTCTTTTGATGACATTTGGTCCTTAGACCGGCGACGACTGGGTGCTATCAACCTTCTGCCGATAATAGCAGAATGAGAGGGTGCGAACAGATCTAGTCTAAAAAACATTGCCGTATAAATGAATAATTGATCGGAAATTAGCCCCGATAAGACTTTAATCTGACTAGTATCGATGATCACGGGTCAATACGTATTTAAAATCATCAGGTTAACAATCCTTTATATTTCCCTGCAGTGTTCGTTATTATCGCTCGTATACTTGTATTCCACAAACAATCCGATATGGAAAATAATAAATATTTTCCTTGATTTATAACATCTCGCGCTATCATAACTCTTTGCCTGTGTTATCACTCGGTAGTTTTCAACCCAATAAATATATCGTAGAGAAGAAGTAGAAAATTCTGTCTAAATACTGTTGCAATAAATAGTGATCCGGCCCATTACGTAGATAAGATTAGCTTTTCTAGGCAATACTCCCACGGTCGGCCGTGTGGAGTTCAAATTGTTTTTGTTTAGGGAGCATAGGATACTCTCGGTGGCCGGCTGCCCAGAGTTTAAAAAGAACCAAAAACTAAACAAGATCTTTTTCGAGTGATCGTGTACTCGAAGACTAACTAAACAACTACCTAATAAAATAGGCTTTACAGGTCGCATCGCTTGCTTGGAGCGAATCCTAGACCGCGACACCTATGGAAGTCTGATGAATCGTCGTCTTTCCGTTAAGTAGGTGGAGCATCAACACTTCCCGTCTACCTTATCCTTTATCCTTCCCCGTGAGCGATGGAGATGGGGGCAGCCGGCAATGATGGCTATCATGCTGTTGAGGTTTTAATATGGGTCGATTACTCAATCATAGGAGCTATAAATTAGTTTAAGTCCGACGGAGCGACAGCAATGTCGGACAGCACGCGACTTGAAGCGATATGGCGTACCCACATTAGGCGTAAATGTTTTTTTATTAATTGGTAATGAAGAATAATCTAATTAATTTTGGTTCAAATACAATATTAGTACTATTGGTAAACAAACTCATTTACAGTTATTTAAATATTTATAAAGTTGCCGTTATACTCAAACATTTGAGCTACAGCCAGCTGCCTACAACTGCATAACTGTTCGTATTCCCGGTTTACTCGAACATAGGGATTGATTCCTTCTTTCAAATATGAGCAGTTCTTTGAATCTGTATGCCAAATAACTCTTGCACGCACACTTGTGATCACTTCGGCTGCCCGGTTTACTCAAACATAGGGGATGATTCCTTCTTTCGAGCATTCTTTTAATCTGATTTAAAATCGCAATGAATGCACAATTTGACAAAGGGTTTGGTGGATTTTTAGAGCATTAATCCTTCTTTTGTATTGGAAATGTTTCGTACGTAAACGTGCTATCCGCCCGATTGCTCAATTTACTCAAACATGAGGCGATGAATCAATCAGGAAGAACACAATGTAAAATAATCGAATAATAAAAAAAGTTTGCCTTATGAGATTCGACCTTTTGGGTTTTCGACTTTTTGAGTTTTTGCCTTTTAAGTTTTCGGCCATTTGATTTTTCGACCTTTTTAGCATTAGGCCTTTTGAATTTTCGCCTTTTGGAATTTCGCCTTATTTTTTTCGGCCTTTTGATTTTCAGCCTTTTGATGCTAAATCCTCATATAAATAGGCAGATGGGCAATATAATCACAAAACAGTACCATGTATATTGAATATCAGATAAAACATGGGACAAATGTGCGACTATGGAGAGTGTAGGTAATACACTGTTGTCGTTCTATTATGAGCACCTAGATACATAAGGTGCTTTTGGAAATGTCGTTCCGATTGCATCGGACTATTGACGATAGGTATTTAGTTTCACTTCATAAGCATTAAATTATATTGACTAGTTGGGGAGCCCGGGGCTCGTTGTCGCTTGTGGTAAGTTGACGGAATCCCCTGTGCTAAATTTCCATAAGAAATATAGCGCTCAAGTTACATGAAACCCATAGCCCAATGTCTTTTTGTTGCTCATTTCGTTTTGTAGAAATTGCGGACGATATTGGATATTGTGTTTTAAAGCATACCAATTTTTTTTTCTTAATTTTAAACACTTTGTGTTATTTAAAGTCATTTTCATTCTATTCCCCGAATGATTATATTTTTCGATAGTGCGCGGTAAGAGCTTTCAGTATCCTTATAGATATTACACCTATCCATAAACAAAAGTTACTCACAAATAGCTTTTTTATAAAATTTGCGGTTGGAGTAAGCTGATGGTGACACAAGTTGAGCATGAGGTTGTTGTTGTTGTACTATGTACATTCCAAAAATAATCATCAAATATTTTTATTTCTGGAATTCACTCCAAAACAAGAAAAACATTTTCTTGTATATCACGTCAATGCAGGGGAAATTTACTTTAGCCAATTATTCCGAAAAATTGGCCTTGGGCATGGAGTACTACACTGCCCATAAACGCATAAGAGTCCCATGTGGATTTTTGTCGAAAATGAGTTATCCGTTGGATTGTATTCTGTATCACCACTGAATCACACTGCACAAATAAGATTACCGCGTTTATTCAGAAAATATAAAAAAAAAATACCAAAACATGGTTGTCCCATCCATTTGGCTCAATGGATGGGACAATCTTGAACAGCGTTTTTCTCGGCTTGCTGTTTTTCTACATGGGACTCTTATGCTGTTATGGGCAGTACAAGTCGAAAGCAAAATGCCAGGGTATTGAGACTGAAATATAATGGCCAATGTCGGTTAATATACAGAGTTACTGAAAGAATATTCAGAGTTTCATAACAACCACTGAAGTAATTGAATCTTCAGAACATCCATACATACCACCAACTTACCCCGGGACCGGGGTACAACGGCAGGTTTTCCGCGTCACATATTTTTGTCTACAAAAACAAAGACAATGCAACAAACACTTTGGTAAAGTTCAGCGATGATGCCAACAGTCTGCCCTTTTATGCAACGTGTTCTATTTTGCAAGAACAACCCAACACATCGAGGTTAAAGCTCGTGAATAAACATAAAAACAAAACAGATCTACCTAAATATACTGGAAACTGAATCTAAATGTATTGAAAAACACCGTACCAACTAAGCTCGGTCTCCCCTACTTATAAGTATTTGCCTTTGATCAGCGGTGCTGCTAAGTTTTTGCTTAACCTAATCGCTTTGATCGTTCAATAATTCTCTAAGACAATTCATCGGTCTTTGGTCATTGCAATCATGAGAGAAAAAAAACTTATTTGCTAAAAAAGCAATTGCTGCAGGTGCAAATTGGCTCTAATGACACGTGCAAGGCGAGCAGTAAGGAAGCGTCTATTTTGTGCGGCAATTTAGCTTCATTTGCACGACATTTCTGTTGCAATTATCACCAATTAGAAGCTAGTAGCAGTATGGCATATTTTTGGTAAAGCATAGCTTGATTTTGGAACAAAATGGGAGAGACAGCCATGTACATTGAACCGTGATTATTCAATCTTAAATGATTTTGTATGAATGTTCTATTGACATGGGACTCGTCTACAAATAGGAACGGTAATACTGTGTATCAATATCGCTGTAACAGATATTTGCCATGTTGTTCATGATCAACCAAAACCGGTTATCTAATCTGCCGAATTATGCAACTATGGTACGAGGAATAGGAGAACAAACTGAAGATTACAAAAAGAACAACCTTGTTCAACTGTCACGATGAAACAGTGAGAAATCTCATATAAGTTATTTAGTAGAAGCAATAATTGTTAATTTATTCTAATTATTGTGAACTACTATATTATCTGGTATAGCTGTGCGATTTCGAGTGAGTTTAACACGTATTTACGGGTATTCGAATAAAAAGCTCATAAACTGTACTTTGGTCGTCTAGCGTCACATGTATTCGATTCTCTGCGCTCCCACAATTACTATAAGCAGATTTGATTGTGTCATGTTGTTTTTGTCGAGCATTAGAGAGGCGCTCGTACGCTATACACGAACTATGCTAGCTATGGACAAGGGTCGACCCTTACCGACTGATAATAATACACTGCTATCAGCTACTATGTTTGCGGCTATATATAAAATTGACTGAGCAGTGAATTACAGTGGATATTCGGTTGGATTTTGATCAGGCAGATCCCATATATACATGTACGGTTCGCCAAGTTCAAGGTAGTAGCCGGCTTAGAACTGAAGATTCCGATAGTCAAGTTCACAGACCTGATGCGCCATTCCACCTCAATATCATATATCGTTTTAAGTTTATTTTAAGATTTTTTTCGTTCCTTTTTATTCCACGATTAAAAAAAATCAGATCACTCGCATTCATGACACCGCCACGAGTGACACAAATGCTGTGGTATTCTTCTGTTTCCTATCCAAACAAAAGCCAAACATCACAAAATTGAACCTTTGAACCCAGCTGATAAGTGGAAAAGTCCATTCCAAAGTTTCGTGAATGTCACAATCAAGAAGCGGGGGAATTGACCTTAATTTTTTGCAATGATCAGCCGTGTTGGTTCGAGCCTACCGAGGCGCAAAAAAATAATAGAATACTCCGATTGCGTAACGATTTTACATTCCGTTTTACGCGGTGACTATTCCTGACGTCAAACAGAATCTTTGCATTCTCAGGGTCATAGAGATGTTAGTACCTGTTCACCTACTAACCTGACTTGATGACTTTGACCGCCTCCTCGGCCGTAGTGTAAGTTGGCTTCCGTTCCAGCGGTTGAGATATTTGGTTGGAGTAGGTATAGTAGCTATTTGCCTGGGAGCTGGCCACGGTAGCAGCAGACTTCCCGAGACGGGGAGCAAATCGAAGCGCCAGTGAACTCATCTTTTCCTCCTGCTACTCGCAAATTTACTTCCAAATCCGACAGCAAATTTTTTTCTATCACAGAATGCGAGAACTCCTTTTTATGGATATGTGGAACTGGTTGAATAAATTGAGTTTAATTCAATCAACACACAATGCTTATTATTGCTGCTGGAACGTCTGCAGGAAGTGAACTAACTGTATGAGCGGTACTAGTAACCTTCTGCCGCTCGGGTGTTATAAATACCACTACCTTAACAAACACTGACTGGTTGGCTGAGGGAAGCGAGCAAATTTTGGGACACACAAACAAGGTTTCACATACTCGCAAAGGCTCTGTCAGAATGTATGAAAATGTGTCGCGAAAAGTGCCAAAAGGAATCGTATTTACACCGAATACAAACTAAACCGTTACAAATACTGCGAGAGACTACGAGGCAGAGATGCCAGGTACTTTTTTCAAATGTCTGCAATAATAATTTTAAAAGTCTGGGAAGAACAAAAAATGTCAGGAAAGCTAGTGTAACCAAAAGCCTTTATATTCAAAAATCTGCAAATATCTGCAACAAAACTTAAAAATCTGCAAATATCTGCAACCAAACTAGAAAATCTGCAAATATCTGCGTCACCCAAAAAATCTGCAGCTTAAATTAAAAGTCTGCGAATTTGCAGACTTGTCTGCAAATCTGGCATCTCTGCTACGAGGTAACTGAAAGTGCGAGAGAGCGAGCGACTGTCCTGTAAAAAGAACAGTGTTGCGGTTTCTTCTATTTATGTTCTATTTATATAAATATAAAATTTGTATTGAAATAAGTATACATGCTAACAGCATTGGAGCATTTCTCTAAACATTGGTATTAACTTTTGTTGATCCATAATAATCAGAAATATAATAAACTTGAAATCTTGCCATTTTTTTATACTAATAATTTTTATCAAGTATCAAGATCGAAAGTAATCAAAACTAAAGCTAATCAACATTGATGAAATTTAGTCTTGTAGTCAGTATTGTACCACAAGGATAAATTTATTTACTAAAGGTACAGGTCAGACTTTTGTCGGGCTAAAGATTTAAAAAGGAATCTTTTTTTTGTATTCCAAGTAGCACTATCGTAGATTCATTGAGATACTACTTCCACGTTATAAAAGCAGGAACTGAATTATTCCATTTATATGATAAACTTGAAATTTGGCAACCTTAACAAACTGACTTATGTGGTTTTCGTTTGAAGCGAAACTGAGTCAGTTCCTAACCCCAACTGCTGTCAAAATGTATTAACTGACAGCAGTTGGGGTTAGAACCTGACTCAGTTTCAGGTTCAAGCGAAATCGCCATTACTAGGCGAATGAGGTTTTTTTGGTTGAAGCTGTGCTAACACAAATCAATATCCGACTCTATTTATTTTTTCATTTGAATTGGGTCTTTAAATGAAGAATAAAATTCCTATTTTATTATATTAACCGATAGAGCCCATCTTTCTAAATATAACAATATATTAGTTCAACCTTTAAAACTTTAGAATTATTTTTAGTTGATTTTCTAAAAAAAATGTAAACGTGTCCTCATTTGACATTATCCGTCTTCCTTGAGGGTGAATTTAGCCACATGGGCTAGCATTTTTGACAATTATCCCAGCAAACGGATACCCTAATAAAACATATTATACACGAACTTTAACATATAGTCCTACGATTCCGCATATTGTTTGGATGATACCCTGAACAGGTCGTTAGGCACTTGAATCATAAGATGTTTATTAGGGTAGTGATCAAGGTAGTTCAATGCAAGGTGCGGTTCAATTAAAAAAAAAATTAATTTGTTGTCTGTCCTACAAAAGAGACAAAATAAAGTTCGATTACGTAACTTTAACGTCAGCGGCATCGGAAAAAATCAAAAATAGCATATGCCTTAATGATCCAATTCCTTTTTATGAATGAAAGAAGAACAAAGCGTTTGCTTAGAATGGTTGATTTACAAAATTGCCAGATAACTGAAAATGTGTCATTGCTTATAAAACATGTATAATAAGGTTCAAGAAACCTATTTTGAGTATGTGTAAGAATTGAACGCTTGGTAGTATGCGTAGGAGAAATTATGTTCAACTTTGCCACTGGGAATTGTGTTCAACTGGCCACTGGAATGGTGCTTTTGAAAAAGTGGCTGCGATTTTTTGTCACACTACCACACTGCTGGGGGCGTGCCCTGCCACAACTGCGTAATGAAAAAACCACAGCAACTTTTTCAAAAGCACCATTCTGATTAATCAATCGTTTTTCCACCAACTATTTTACCTAATTTGAATCGTGATAATCTAGTAAATCGGCTGATGTTATTCTCTTAGAGTTTTGAAAAGGTTTTATATGAATAAACTTGTGGTAAAGCTGAACATAATTTTTCCTACGCATACTACCAAGCGTTCAATTCTTACATATGCTTAAAAACGGTTTCTTTTGCCTTAACATTTTGGATTTTGGAAAAAGGGCGGGTTGAAAAGAATTTTTTTACTCAAGGCATAGAATAAAATATGGCAGCACTGCTAGTAATGTTTTGGTGACGCACTTTTCGGGACGTTGTGTGCGTATTCGCTCTGGAATTTTTGTATAATTCAAAACAACTGAGATTCAGAGCTTTTTGATTCTATGGTGGTGTTCATTGCGCTTAGTCGTGTGGGTGGCGATGATGTGTTAAGTGTGCTTTCGTCCGAACACGGTGTGTCGGATTTCGAATATTTAGGTTTTATTTCAGATATTTAATTTCAATCATGTGACCCGGCCCATTGCGCAATTTTTTGTATGTTATTTCCTCTCTTGTGTTTGTTAATATTACTAAGAAGTGACAATCGTTATCGATGATCTCACGGATAACGATGATTCAATTTATTTGATAAGGCCCGTTTGCGTTAGCTTAAAGGTGCCACTTTGTTTTGTTTTACATTTTGAATTTATTAAAACTAGGGTATTACGCATTTAATTACTATTTTTTTTATAACGAAACTAAAGAAATTTTATAGTTAACTTATACATATACAAGAGGGGATAATATAATATTCGTAAGATTATGGGGTCATTTAGTGTGTTTTTTATAGCAATGTACTTTAGTATTTTTAGGAAACTAGGAATAACTAGAGGGCGTGATGCAATTTTAGTAAGATTTGGGGAGGTAGGCGGTTTAATTAGGGCTTTTTTATGAATAGTAGTACTGTTGGGGATTTCTTAACGAAATTATATATATAGAACATCTAAAACTAGAAAAGACAAGGGTGGAATAAATAATTTTGGGAACATATTTGGAGGGGGGGGGGGTGGGGTTAATTCCTCCATCTTGGTATCAGAGACACGAGAGAGAGGGTCGACAAAGCTGACAGAGGGTAGAAAGATATTAACTTTCAGTTTCTGGCATCGGGGAATCAACGGTAGGATTACAGACTCGGGCGGTTTTCATCAGGAAGCATCACAGGCATGGGTTCCTCCAGGTCCAGACGATTTCGTAGTACGGCTCAGAGGGGAATCGGCAGCACATCGCGTTGTGCGTGTGATGTTTGTTTTGTAAGTCCCGCTTTTGTTGGCTTAGTCGACAAAGATGTTTTGTGTCAGCTTGACGTCGCATCAAATCATCGTTAGTGTACGGTACAGGCGAAAGAGGGTACTTCTGAGATTAATAAGAAAAATAATAGGGGCAGTTAAATCTGTATATTGATGGTTTTTAGGAAGTTATATACGAGGGACATATAGCGGAGATCGCAGCTTGCCAGTACATCTCGAACCGAGACATTGGGTGATCTTACTCGGGTCCGAACCGAGTCCAATAGGTGAGCAATGAAAAAACAGTAATCGGCGCATGCCCAGACAATATGCTCGATATCATGGTAACCGTCGTCACAAGCGCAGATACTGCTATACGCGAGCCCAATACGTCGGAGATGAGCGTCTAACGTATAGTGATTGGACATGAGTCGAGACATCACACGTATGAAATCCCGACCCACATCCATTCCTCTGAACCAAGGTTACGTTTATACCTGCGGGATTATAGAATGTGGCCACCGTCATATCTCACCATTGCTCCAAGATGTCTGCCAACTTTCTAGCGTCCTCTGACGAGAGATATTGAAAAATTCATTGAAGCAGATTGATCTTTCGTAGTTGTCTACTTCTAAAGCACCCGCCTTAGTTAAAGAGTTCGCTTCTTCATTACCTGGGATGGAGCAATGCGAGGGAACCCAAACTAAGGTAATTGTGCGATCTTATAGACAAAGCACGCAAGAGCTCCGATATTTCCCCAGAAAATATGGAATGCGCTTTCTAGGTTTCAATGAACGGAGAGCTTCTATTGAGCTGAGGCTATCCGAAACAATAAGGTAATGATCAGTGGGCAGAATTTCAAAAATTCCAGGGGTATACTGGATAGCAGCGAGTTCTGCGACGTGAACTGAAGCAGGATCATTGAATTTGAATGATGCGGTGAGGTTGTTATTGAATATACCGAAGCCAGTTCCAGCTGTTGAGACTTGACCGGTAGGTGTAAAACATCTTATTGCACTCGATTTCTCGAAATGAAACTATGGAAGATGCTTGGGATCACTTGCGGACGTATGTGATCCGGTATTCCACGATTCTCGTCTTTCGTGGATGTGTCGAAGAATATAGTTGAATCAGAAGCATGAGAGAGATTGACACGATTGGGATAATATGAAGAGGGATTGATATTTTTGCCATGTAATCGAAGTACAAGGACATAAATCGGGTTTGAGATAAGCCTTTCGAAATTCGCAATTACTAACAAGTTCGCATCGGATGAGCAATCGATGTGCGAATCGATCCCCAAATCGATTTTTCAGCGGAAGTCATCGTATGAGTCGAGCGCATGCAACCTAATGCAATACGCTAACTACAATATTGCATTCGCTCTAGTTTGATGAAATGTATGTTAGCAGTGCAGCGGGAACAGAAACTCCCGTACTCCATCACCGACAATATCGTTGTTTGGTACAGCCTGATCAGGTCTCCTGGGCAGGCATCCCACCATGTTCCGGTTATTATATGGAGAAAGTTGATTCTTTGTTGTGAAATCCCTAGATACCTTTAGAGTCAAACCGGACCCCATAAATATGAAAGTTAAAACCTGAGTACTAGGTTGACCCATTAATTGAACCTGTAGTAGCGCTGGTTCACGTTTTCTTGAAAATACGACTAGTTCAGTTTTCTCCGTGGAGAACTCGATAACCAGCTGGAGGGCTCAAGCAGACAAATTGCCCAAGGCATCTTGCAATGGTCCTAGCAAATCGACAGCTTTAGAACCTGTAATAGAGACCACATCGTCATCTGCGAGTTCCTTAGCGTGCAGGAATTGACAAGACATTCGTCAATATCATTCACGTAAAAGTTGTAGAGAAGGGGGCTAATACATGAGCCCTGGGGAGGACCAATGTAGCTAATTCGTGATGTCGATAAATCACCATGCGAAAAATGTGTGTTTTTCAGACAGCAAGTTTAGCAAAAAGTTGTTTAAATTCGGTGAAAGATCATGCTGGTGCAGCTTCTCAGAAAGAATTTTGGTAGAAACTGAGTCAAAAGCCCCCTTATAATTTAAGAAAACTGGTGCCATCTGTTCTTTTCTAGCATAATCCATTTGAATTTCTGTTGAGAGCAACGCAAGACAATCGTTCATTCTTTTGCCTTTCCGAAAGCCAAATAGTGTATCTGACAGTAAACCATTTGCTTCGACCTTCTTGTCGAGTCGGGATAGGATCATGATCTTTTTAACTTAACTTAGCTTCTTAAAGAAACTTATTAAGTAAATTCAACAAGTGTCTCTTGGCAGCGTCTGGCAGATTCTTCAACAAGTTGAATTTGATTCTGCCTAGCCCTGGGGCTTCAATGTTATATGATAAGAGAGCAAGTGAGAACTCCACCATCGAAAACGGTGTTTCGCTCGCGTTACCATGAAGGAACGCGGCGCGGTAGATCTTCTGTGCCGGGGATTACGATTTCGATAAACCATCTTAGCAAAATCGAATATCCAAAGGTTTGAATATTCCACGCTCTCGTTAATACTGTTTCGGTTTCGTAAGCGCCGGGCCGTGCCCCAAAGAGTGTTCATCGATGTTTCTCTCGTTAGCCCGTCAACGAACCGGTCCCAGTAGCTACGTTTCTTGGCTTTCATCAAACTCTTCATTCGCGCGTCTAAAGCCGCGTACTGTCGTACTGTGTTCATCAAAGTCGCCTTCTTCGATAGACAAGTTTAACCAAATTTCGCTTAGAACGTCCCTGAAGGGAACAGTTAAGTTTCTCCTCGCGCTCCAAACTTTTCAACATCCCTTCCACAGGAATCATCAACATGATTCTTACAGCATTCTTCACAACGAACCTTATTGCTGCAATTGGAGGCTGTGTGTCCAGTTGTTTGCAATTTGTGCAGTTCATGACCGGAATACAACAGGGCGAACAGGTAGACGAGCCTTGTCAAAGAGGAGCTAGTAGAGGTAGAGAACCGGCGAAGGTCACCCGATAGGGGTCTGAGTTGACGTATGTCCTCTTCCTGTCAGCTACGACTAATGCTGAATGCAAACGTTTGTACTCCAGTATCTTCACTGGCTGGAGCAAGGAGTCTTTAAAACAGCCAACTCCTTGTGTCAGCAGATCCGCGCAATTCAAACTCGGATCGGAGACCCCGGCACATTCAACCCTATTTGATGGTACATATATTCCTTCGTAAAAGGCTTATCATTTGCCTAGTTTAAGCTACTTACCGCTGTCCCGAGGCTTATCAGGGCGTATTTTCGATATTTCTGTCACGGCCGAATATCGTTCCGCCAAGACTCGAAAAATCTGCAATAAATTCCAAAACTTTCTGTCTTTGGCCCGGAAGAAGACCACATAGTCGAGCATGGATAAACCATGAGCCGATTTTGTTTCGACCTCCATCTCACCTTGAGATGAACCACTGTCAAGGGAAGTCATTTTTGAACGGGCCTACTGCCCAGTACAAGCTGGTGCATTATGCGAGAATAGGAAGTGTAGTATTATAGCGATAATTAACTTTTGTATATGACGGTATCCAGACGGCTTACTAGAAAAAGCAACATTGCTTCACTGCGCGCTGGCCGGATAACGGTAAACACGCAGAAACATAAAGGAAGGGGGAAAATACTGAAACCTCGACGAGGTGAAGAATGCGCAAGATAACCTTGGCAGTGGATTAGCACTATTCTTTTTAACGTTACACTGCACGAACTGGAAAGATCGGTCCTAGAGTCACCGAACGAATGGACTCTTCCAAGCTTTATTATTACTCTATTAATGGAAAAAGTAAACATAAAATTGGTTGTTTATATTTATTTGAGCGAATGAAGTTATGACGAATATTTTTAGAAGCCATTTCAAACGGTGAATTTGTGTTTCTCATAACCTTTGATACCTTTTTTTATGGAATTTAATGTATTACTTCATTTAGCTCACATTATAGTACCCCTGGGTTATTTGGATTAACGATTGTATTACGAGTCATTCAAAGTCGGTTCTACTTCATCCTACTATCTATATTTGTATTAAAAATAACTAAACTGCGAGCTACGAGAAGAAATTTGAAAGACAAACCTTCACTCTACATTTAAGGTTGGACAGAGAATGGGCAAAAATCGAAAACGAAAAAAGCAGTTTTTTTTCACACAGTGTGTTAGATCTTCATAAAAATCAATCAGCTTATGTAGAATGTTGTTACAGTAATGCTGATTAATTTTTATAAAGATCTAATACACGGTGCGGAAAAACTGCTTTTTTCGTTTTCGCTTTTTGCCCTTTCTCTGTTCAACCTTAATAATCGTACTCAGTCGGTATAGACACCGGATAGGATTGCATTCGGATTGTTTTTTCAATGTATACGAACGTGAAGTAATACACCTATTTGTCTTATACATCATTTTAATCTTATTTTTCAAAATGTATTTACATTCAGTTATCCGACACACTAAAATTCCTTTCAGTATTTTTGCCTCAGTTACGTTTTCTTTTACTACACGATTAGGATCGCGATCTTTTATTTTTATTTAGGTGACTTTAAATGGGTCCATTCGCCAAATTCTATCGTGACCCTGGGATTCTTTTAGGACTGGTAGGTCACTTCAACTATTACTAGTTTTTATCGCGCAAAATGTCATTTCAACAGAAACAATGATGTTTTATAGAAAAAATAACATAACAACGAAAACAGAAGTAAATGCAACAATATGGTTGTTTTAACATTATATCAGTGATGACTAGAGATGATGTTTCATTTTTGAAGTGTGAATTGAACCGAAATAATGCTGGCTGAATGTGACTTCAATTGATGAATTTGAAATAGTGTACGTATGTTTAAATAGCATTAGCAGAAGCTTGACTTGAGGTGTGCGTTCTGCAACCGTTGTGTTGCTTGGTTTGGTATTGTTTCCTCGTTTGGTTTGTATTCGTTTATTACTTTTGTTTTTTTGGTATTATATCATCTAAAATCTTCGTGCTTACTGGTACAAGTGGCGTATTTCTTCTTACTTCGTACGTGTTTCGTTTTATTGTGGACTTTTATTGTTTCTTTCTAGTGGTATTTTTTTCTTTCCTGACTAACGTGGGGTTTTTATTACGTTGAACGGCTTTTAACCTTCGTGGGTTCCTTTTTATATTCGGCAGCCTTGCTCCCATTTAACTATACGGTTTAAATAAATCTAGGGATAAAATAATGTTTAAACTACATCGAACTAAGCAGATACAATAGAACTTCTAACTATGTGAGTGATTGGAATCTTTATCAGTCAGTTCATTTTCCGGCTTCTGGAGCGCTCGAGAATGATTTCGAAAATTTTCAACCGGAAGATTCTGGTGGACACTAGCACTACCTGCCGGGGAATAGCTGGTAGTCCACTGTCACTATAATGAATTTTAATTATAGTGACAGTGGATTCTGATAGAATTTGGGTAAGGGTACCAGTTCTGCGGGAATCGGTTGTTGCATTTTGATAAAAACCTTTTGGTCCACCCTGAATCTTCATCTGGAAACAGTCATTTCTTTTTTTGGTTACCGGATCGCACCCGCTCCAAATCAACAAATTTCGAAAACGATCATCCGTAAGATTCCTGAAATCGAATTGATTCCGGATGTACATTAAAACCACCGAAGTGTAGCTGGAACTGGCTTAAATTTCGCCATAGTGTCTAAATTCTGCTTGTTAGCCTAATCCGAATTCGAATGCCTTTATGGTACACGTGAGCTCAGTTACACTCCGACAGGTAGTGTTTTTGTACGGCTGAAAGTTATTTGAATATAGGGGAACTGCGTCTAAGACGGACTCTGTGGGTAAGATGGACAAATTGCGTTCCTCACAAAATGAAAAATTCAGTTCAATGGTAGTGAATATGATTTCTAGAAGATTTCAAATGATTCTGAACGATACTGCTATTATCTAATACGCGAATTATCAGATCAGAAGCAAAACAATTTTTTTATCGAGAGCACGCTAATGGATATATTTTTTTTGACATCAGAAAAAAAAGATTAAACCTTAAAGCTGTTTATCTCGGAAAATATTTTTAGGTTGACACGATGTACTGGCTTGACTATTGAAAAAACATAGATTTCAATGAGTCGTTCATGATTGAGGAACATTTTTTAAATTTGGTATCTTGTTGGTTGTGACAGATACAGTACGGAAGAAAAGATGGACATATTTTTTATGCGAATACAAAGCAGAATGCCGTTAAATGGCAAACCCTTGAGCTATTTTTCTATTGTCGCTAGATTTAGTATCAGTTACTATATTGATGGAATATGATCTCAAATCACGATTTGCGTGCACTTTGCGAGCATTGCATCAATCGACGAGTCGAATTTGCTATTTAACCGTCTTGGGCACAGTTCCCCTACTTGAATTTGAAAAAAAAACGTAGATTCGGCGGAATCCAATTGAAAACCCTTTTTCAACTATACAACTACAGATAGCGCTAGTGTGTATCCGTAATTAAGCCTTATTTCGTTTGGAATAACGACGCTGAATCCTTCTGGATAAAGACTCGACACGTCAATCGTTTGTTTACCATTTATCTGTCATTATCATTCCAATCGAGAACGAGACCTGTCAATGGTCCTCGTTCCAGAAGAATTCGAAACGAATTTCTTCGGATTGAGTGTTTTTGACAAGTCTCGTGCTCGATTGGAATGACACATATAAATAAGAAGAATAATATAGAGATGGCGAGTCTTTATCCAGAGGGATTCAGCGTCTTTAATTTGGAATCTTCCGTAGCTCCGATGTCTTCTGAAATTGATTTTGAAATACTTCGATTACGAATCAAATGTGAACTAACTGACAGTAGGTTAATGAACCCACTAGTTGCTTCTGACACTTGTACCTTTAGTATAGTAATTTTGAGCTAAACAGGCGGCTGTTAGATTCTTACTGAAAAGAAGCATAAATCTCATGGAGCTTAGAACAAGAAGGAACTGGTCTTAAACAAAAAAGTGGCTACATTTTATATTTTATTAAATTAGGACGTCGTGCCCATTAACCAACATATGATTTGGGGCAGCTGCCGCTCATTTATTACATATTGAGGATGGAATATCGGTAGAGATATAATCTCGCATCGAATTTGTGCCTCTGGAGGTTTACTGGAAAATTGCACAGCATTGAACATAATTTAATATAACTGGAACTGGCTTGTTTTCCTACGGGAGCTCATTAGGATCACTTTTTATATAACAAAAAACCATATTTCGAACTCAGTTCTTTAAAATTGGCCTCAAAATGAGAGATGTGTAGTGAAGCAGGGGACATAACAGTAATGACCGAAACATATCTCACGTATGTCCTTTCATCCCTATTTTATCCCCTTTACATATAAAATGGTGCGTTTTAGCTATTTCTTTTACACACACTACACGGTTACCGACGAAATCACTTGTTTGACTTTGCTGCTAGTCTAGTGTATTCTCAAAAATGTCTCACACGTAGACTATTGGATATATTACTTCAAATAGGACGTGTGTTTCTTAGTTCTTTCTCCTTCATCACGGTGGCGGCGGTGCTACGAGTCTTTACTAGTTTTCAGTCGTCTTGAGCTATACAAAATAAACCCGCTTCCACCGTACAATCCCCCTGAGGTGGGGTAGGAATGTTACCTATCTTTACGGATTACCGCCCGATCAGGGTAATATTGAAGCAGAGCTGGTGGTCCCGCTGATCACCCCAGCCACCGTTTCCTTTGCGCAGCTTGGTCTTCTTGATGACACTAGCCACCATCAGCGAGATCGATTTCGGATAGAGCTGCCGGGATCGATGTGCTACCCGGAGGACCTGCTGCACCTTCGAGATGACCTGGTTGGACTCGCAGTTGCTCTTTTTGTGGTGTACTCCGCTGGTTTGGGTAAACATGAGATGCGTTAGAAAGATGTACATAATTATTCTGCATTACGACGGATTGGTTTGTCGTGTGGATGTAGTTCCATCGATAAAAGGCATAACACATTCTTTCGAAAGATCAATCCGTCTTAATGCTGAATAGACTGGTAGGTTTCTTTTTGATTTGATGTAAGTGATTTCGGACAAACAAGAACATTGAATTTATTCCTACTCAGAACAGTCCGTATGACAGATGACTCTCACCATTCGCCAATGTGGAAGACCCGGGGGCCTTTGACGACCATCACGTGTAGCTTCTGTTTGAGACACTGCTGCGACACGTGCTGCAACGACCAGTCCCAGTTGTAGTCGTCATACTCGCAGAAGTGACGTGCACATCGGGTAATCTCATGCCAGGTGGACCGGTTGAAGGCCATGCCCATGTTGTGCTTACTGCTGATCCAAGGTGTCACCTCCACCTGGTGTATCCGTTGCGTTTGTGAAGAGAATAAAAAAACAGGTATGAATATTTGAGCTGATGGGGTGGAGAAAACCATCTAAAGACGAATCTACCGGTTACTACTAGGCTAACAAAATCAGATTCTATGGCAGGCGATAATATGAATCTAGCAAATCACACACGCAAACGTATCAAGCAGTCTACTGAAGAAACTAATCTAGGGACCATTCATAAATTACGCAACGCGTTTAGGTAGGGGGAGGAGGTATGACATGTTGTGACATATGGGGGAGGGGGAGTAAACTAGATCGTTACGTAACATGTTGTTAAACTAGATCGTTACGTAACATGCTTAATTTTTTTTTTCGAAGAATTTGTTACGTAATGGAGGAGGGGGGGGGGGAAGAAAAATTTGTGACAATTTGTTACTTTAGAGGAGGGGGGAGTCAATTTTGGGCAATTTTCGCGTTACGTAATTTATGAATGGTCTCCTATTATAAGGTTGTATACAAATATTTAACATACGAATAGACCAATCGTTTCAAAACTAACTCTTTATCGCTTTCATTAAGACTCCTTCGAAAGCATTCCCGCAAACTCTTTATGTTTTAGTTTAGAAGGGGTGGAGGGGGGGGGGGTATATAAGGGTTTCAGTGTAAAAAAAACACTGCTTTTGCGAATTTTTTTAGAGCTTTGTGTGAAGTGAATTGATCAAAACTTTTGTACATTATAGTGTAACATTTCAATAACATGCTGTAATTTTTTGTGACGAAGCTTTTTGTAGAAGTCTCTGGAAAAACATGATTTGCAGTGCTACCTGTCATTCAAAAAGTACTTAACCGATTTCTTTCAAACTTTGCATACACATTCTATGTAAAAAATACCTAACCCGTACGTTGAGTTCTCGAGATAAAAAAATCCCTTAAATTCATTATACTGCATTACGACTTATGAATTTTTCGAACGAATGTAGATCGACTCCCGTTTGATTTTGGTTTCGTTAGACAAATTACGTTTGTTCAAATAAGCAATCCTTAGTAATGCACAATAAGACTGAGTATAATTGAATATACAAACCCTAAACTAGAACTAGTCCGTCGTTTTGACTAACATTTCACAGTTTTAGTTGAACAAACAATACAAGCAGATTTATTGTACATGTAGTTAGCGATATATCACGTTCTTTTTCCACTCTAAAAATTTTATTATTGTCACAAATCAAAAGAAGAAGAAAATACGTAGATTTCATCAAGAAATTTTAAAGAACTTACTTTGAACAATATCGAAGCTTACATATTGTTAATTCAATAATATGTATTTAGGGTCGTTGCGTAGTCTTTCCCCAATTATTTAGATCAAAGCCCTCAGTATGGAGTACCAACAGGACAGAAATTTTGAATATAAGTTTACTGTAGATTTTTCTGTAATATCATCATTACGGTGATTCAGAGGCGACGCGTCGGTACGTTCAACCTGTTCATTGAACAGGTAAGCAAAATCTGACGACCCGAACATTAACAGCAGCAGCACACAAATTAATTTAAATGAAATTAATAATCTCCAAACCTTGACGTTCGACAATTTGATCCAAACGATAAACCAACTTAGCATACCAAGTGAGTACATTTCAAAAAAACTCTGTCTACTCATGACCGGTTCAACCTCAAACATGCACGCATCTCGTACTCTCACCGCATGCTTTCAGCAGCTACATGAGCAACGGCTGTAACAGCAGCGTGAATGACATGGGCGACCGCGACGGCTTTTTATACTGATTTTCCTTTTGCACCGGTTCAAATCAAATATTGAACCAGGGCGCATTGGTGCGATGTCCATATGAGTGTGTTGTGTGCAAACGAGAGCAATTTATAATTTTTGAGTGCGTGTTGTCGTACGTTCAAAACAGTCGATTGAACGTGAACGCTTTCTTGGGTAGCCTGAAGAAATGTCGCTGCACTTGGGGTATATTGGTTTTGGGTAAGGATTGCGTTGGTTCAACGATAATAACGAACCGTCTACTTTTGCTTCGAAGAACTGTGTGCTCTTTGCATTTATATGTTGAAAACTTATCTTCTGAGAGTGTAAAATGGACATAAACTCAAACCAGGAATTATTCGAATGATCTTGTGTTCTATTGTAAAAATGAACGGGTTTATGTTAAATATCTCGTGCTTACAATATTTCACGAGCAATTTTTTTTCTGGATTCAATGAATTGCGTGAAGAACATTCAAATTTCTACCCCATTTGAAAGAATCGAGGGATGACTTTTAACCGGTTGACAAATATTTCAATTTTTCTTATACAAAATTTGACGATTATTTCTTCGTGTGTGGTACAAAAGATTCTACATTCCAAGATAATTCATATCATACTATGATATGTCATCACAAAATTCATCGTAGTTTCGTTTTCTTCTTTGAATTTCGTACAATTTACACTAAATATTTAAAATTACGAAAAATTTCGTTCATCAAGTCACCGTGCTTTTTATTAGTTCACGAATTGGAAGCATCCAATATGTTTTTAGCAGTTTTACCAATAAATTCGTTCAGCGATATGATTTTTTGGCGCATATTTATTGTGGAGATCCTTCGGAAAAAATCGTTCTTATTACGAAAGATGCTCGTAAATATTATAAAGGCATTCGTGTATTTTATCAAACAATTCGTTTGAATAATGAAATGTAATAAGATAACGAAAGTTCTTTCGTGGTTTTTACAAAAAACTTGTGATGAAAATAAAATCGTTTCCGTAGAAATACGAATGATTCATCATATGTACGAAAAATTCATATATTTTGCGAAAGTTTTCTGAACGAAATATATTCGTAGCAGATTTACGAATATATTTTCTTAGTGTACTTTTTGGTCTTTTAAGCATTCTACCAGACGTTTGTTTGACAATTATCGGTGGGTTTTTGACAACAAATTTGTTTTGCTCAGCTCTCACGTACAGAAAAACCCGAACATCTTTCATTGGTCCTATTCGTTAGACATTGGATGAAATCGATAATTTTGCGAGCCCACCTGAGTACCGTCAGAAAATATAAACGAGAAATAATTAGCTGATCTAAAAACCCCCAATTAGAGATGATTGTGACGTTTCCAGGACCTTTGTAAAATATTGAACGGGTTGACAGTGGAACCACGCGTCGCCTCTGCGGTGATTAAAGACGGACGGAGCATTTTCTCGGAAGATTTTGTGAAATCAGTTGACGCTAGGTGTTTGAAGCCGACGGATGAAGCATTTTTCAGGGAGAATGTACATGCAGATCGGTTGACTAAGCAGACGATTTATTGGAGAATTCAACCCGCCTCTATTATAGTTATTTTCGTCCGCGTCCTTTATTACCTATTTTTATTGGGAGATTTATCAACAGTGATTTTTTGAGAAAATGAACCACCTTAGTTATGCAACTACACTTCTGATCGTATCGAGCTGATTTTGTTGTTTATTTAGTGTTTACTTGATCAACTAGGGAACTGAAATGGGTTTCGAGACTGTAGGATATGCAGATGACATTATCCTAATTGTGAGGAGAAAACATGAATCTGTACTATGCGATCGGATTCAATTAGCCCTGAACTTCATCACGACATGGTGTTTCAAAGAGGAACTCAACGTGAACCCAGCAAAAACCGTTTTCCAATAGGAAAAAAACTGAAGTTGGTTCCGTAAACTCTTAGTGGAACTACAATCAACTACGAAGGTCGCAGAAGAAGCGAAACACCTAGCACTGTTGGCATTAAAGTCGTCGAAATGTGAGTCCTAGCTGGTTTGCGAGTGCATCACATCTTTACAACAACTGGAAACTCGGAATAAAGTAATGATATTCTGGGTACCTGGCCACCAAGGAATCGATGGTAATGAAGTGGCCGATGAATTAGCCAGGCGTGGTTCACCAAACATGTTCGTTGGATCAGAACCATTTCTAGGTATATCTACCTGTGAAATTAAACTAGAACTTTTGGCTTGGGCAAGGGACCAACTATTAAACGACTGGCGTAACGTAGAAGGCGCTCGACAAGCCAAGAAATTCATATACCTAGATACAACGAGAGCCAAAAAACTAATGGATCTGAAACGAAAAGATTTACGTATAATCACAGATTTATTTACGGGACATTGTCCTGCTAAGTACCATCTGAAAAAAATGGCAAAAGGCAAGATGACAATAGTTGATTCTGTAACTACGAGCCCCAGAGCTCGGAACATATTCTCTGCCATTGTGCAGTACTATTTCTTCGAAGGGAGCGATACTTCGGAAGGCATCTTATGACGCCTCACAAGATATGGCATAACTGTCCCGAACGGATCCTTAGCTACATTAATCATGTACTACCCGGTTGGGATGACACATGTGGACAAACAAACAACTTGTTACCAACTACATTGGATTCGGGTAATTTGTAACATGTAGAGCCAACAGGGGCAGCCACAAAAGATAACCTGAATAGTGGTTGCAGTGGCAAAGTTTCCCCTATAAAAATAAAAAATAAAAAAACTAGGGAACTAATCCACTGGACATTTGGCGTACGTGGGGAATACGCATGGTCTTGTCTGATTGGAATGATGACTGTTTAATGATGAGGATTGAGAATTGACAATTCGTGAGAGGAATCGAAAATCAGTTACATACCAGTTGGCGGTAATCATATCAGCATGAAGAACAAATTTTTATATTCATTGGTTTATTTAAGTTCATTAAATCATCAATGAATAAACAAAAATTGTTCTCATTGTATTGAGTACTTTTATTTGCTCCATTTTATGGGGACATCGTTTAGAATTAAATTTTCGTGACACCTTATTCAAATGTTCGCGGAGAAAAAAAAACAAAACATAATTGTCATTTCATTTAAAAGGGCTACAACCCATTAAAACACCATCACCATGGTCCGGAAGATACCATATAAAAACCATATTCCCAGATTTGTCGTATGCCGTAATATCAGAATAAATTATTTCAAAGGTTTGCTTACACAAATATTACGGTACCCTAAACGCATTCACGTCTTCAACAAAGTTATTTGTAATAGCACTCTTAAAAACTTTACTGAAGACATTAAGTCTTAAACTAAATTTGCTTGAAAAGTAAATTCTCCATTATTACTTCTAGGAGGATATAGAACCAATGTAGTTTTTTTTCGAATACTAAAGCTCCAAAGTTGACGGTTTTAAAATGATGTGATCTTGTCCTTAAATATTCTTATCTTTAATGATATAACAAAAAACAAATGCTCATAAAATCGACCAAACCTACTACAGGAAAATGGAAAACGCCATTTTTATAATTTTCTTTCTACTATCCGAAAGTGTTGTCATAAATTTTCGTCTCAACTCTACGTATTCTTAAAACAACATTTTCAGAGAATGTTGAATGTATGAAATTTTATAGGCGTTGCTTGAAAGCTTTTGAATATTTATTTCTTCACAAAAATATAAATATTTTCGATGCTAGTAAACTTAAAAAAACACCGAGAATCCGATTTCCAAAAGACCGTTTGACTATGAAATCAGTTGCCACTAGGTGTTTGAAAGCAACGGACGGAGCATATATATTCAGTAGACTTCATATACTAAGGAGACAACTGTTATGGGCGACTTGGTTGGTGGATTGTTATTTATGGTACATAATATTACAAAATGCCATCACGACATTCTTTTTGCAGAAGCGAGTATAAAAATATGTTTATGATCAGCTGCTGTTAAAAGTTTGTACACATTCTTTTTGCCATTTGCTTTCGGTTTTGCCATTTAGTTACGGTAGCATCGAGCCGTATATCTAGAAAAGATAGATGACCATAATTTAGCTGTACTTTCGCCGGACTAGTCTTTCATTTTCTGGAATCTCCCGTAATTGCTGTCTCTTCATTACTTCACTTGGCGTCGGCCTATAGGACCATGCATAAATTAACTAGCCTAAAAAAAACCTATCCTAAAGAGCTGACACAGACATATTTAGTCGCGATGGATATCACGAAAGTGCGTCCAAATAAGGTCAGAGTTCTGATATCCTATCTTAAGAAAGCAGTGATATTACTGACAAGTATTTTATAAAGGGCTGCCGTGTCTACATACCCGCCTATAAAGTAGAGATCGATGGCGTGATGACCGACTAGTTTAAATGTTGTTGAACAGCAGTATGCGGCTAATGTCACGAAAATTCTTTTGTACTGGTGTTTTATCTTCAAAATACTGTTTATTCACAATACATTTTTAAATAGATTTTCGATTACTGATTAAAAACAGTCAAGTATACTAAATGCTAATGCATTCTTTCACAAAAAACTGAAGGGAGCTACACCATTCATGACGACAAAATATTATGATCTCTTAGCTCAGGAAGAGTGCGACTCTGACATCCCCTTGTTACTGTCCCCAAAAACTATAAGTTGATAAGATTTCTTGAAAAGGCTAAAATTTTTCACTTGGGGAGTCATCAAGCACAACAACTTGAGAAAGCCATGATACAAGGGCAAAGAAAACGGCCTGCGATATCGGTAGTTCTAGATTAAACGAGGAGTTTCTAGCGCTTCAAGGAACACCAAGTATCTTAAATAGCTCAACATTTCAACCAGAGATTCAACTTAGCGCGGGACTGGGTAGACTTAGTATTGAGTTGCATTTTTTAAATCTCGATTACAGAAGTTTGAACATTAGGGTATTTTGTCTCTTTTTTCGTGTTAAAAAAATCTCTGTAGAAACATTTTGGAGATCGAATCCAGGTGAGCTTTGTATTTGGCAATCCATTTACCAACTACGTCAGAGCTTCTGGTTTTGCTTCCCGGGATATCATTTTCGACAAACCAGTTGCTTTATGCATTCACATGTATCGTGGTACTATTTGGATCATTGTGTCTAATTAGTGCTAATTTGGGTACTAGTTTAAATACAAATATCTTGGCCCCAAGTTTGTGCAAGTTACTGATGAGATGAATTCGTAACACAAAAATTAACCTGAATTTAAGCAGGGTTTTGTGCCTTAAGGCGCGAATTGGTTTAATCCAATTTTTTCCTTCTGGGAATTAATATTGCATTACTCCATGTCCGTCTTCTGTCTACTCGATGATAATTAATTTAGCTCACTCCACGATCGAACTTTTTTTTGGAATTTTTTTTTTTGCTTGAGCGCCTCCCTAGGATTGGCGCCCTTGGCCTGGACCAACCCGGTCAACCGCACGCTTTTGGCCTGGATATATTTCCGGCCGAGGACCCATTAAAATGCGCCTGCACAGCCGCCACCTTGTGATAAAATTACTTGAAAAAATTACTTTTGTGCTTTATTGTTCGTGTTATAAATCCCATTTTACAAGACCTCGATTCATTTCTTTATCGAGACAAGAAAAAAAAATCTGAAGTATGCCTATTTTTGTAACCCCTTAAGTATAATAATATGGCCAACGACCGTAGCAACAACCTCGAGTCAGTAAATTTTTCGGTTATCTGATGATTGTTTTACAAATCAAAACTATTTCGAAACTGAATTCGAAGTTGCAACTTAATTGAATATCACCATAGAGGTTGACTTCTGCCTGTATTTAGGCGCAATAGGTTTTGAGCGAAGCTCAACCAGAATTGGCCCATATGCAATTGCAATGTTCATGTACCACGTGGACAGAAAAATCTTCAGTTTTATCTCCTCTTCTCCATTGCCAGTTTCTCAAGATATCCACGAGGACTTTACCGATTGCTTTGTTAGGTGATTACATTACGTTACAGGACAACGCGTCTTGTGAACGTGATTACGTTTTTATCATTTTTATACTGGGCTGTCTTTTTCAATTGAATGAACTGTCACGTATAATTAGCACGTGTTTTATCAGTAATCTGAAGGAAAGTGTTCAGCGTATTGATATTTTAAAGTTTAACGCTAAATATTGATGCAAAATCACTGGAATCTATAAAGGAAAACCGCACAACTCACCGCAGTTTATATATTAAGGGCGAACAAACAATGGTACGAAAATCGAAAACGAAAAAAGCAGTTTTTCCCACACCGTGTGTTAGATCTTTATGAAAATCAATCAGCAATACTGCAACAACATTCTACATAAATTTTTCCGCCAAAAATGTGTGAAAACGGCAAAGTGTACAGCAATGATCTTCATTTTGATGATATAGTTACAGTGAGTAGTCATGAAAAGACATGATACATCTTCATAAATGCTGCGTTTCGTCGAGCATCCTTACTGAAGACTAACAATCTCTATTTGTACTACACTCGAAGCTATAGCCCGTTGTTTGTGCATGTCCAATTCAAATTGATTTTTAACAAAACTTCCTAAATATCGTAGATAAAGCCTCAACCTTGGCCTCAACATATTTTAAGAAGTTGTCCATCTTTCCAAGATTCACATCTTTTCAGAAAAGATCGTCGGTCTATCTCTGGTGGCTTCGAAGTTATTGGGTTATTTTTGAAAGAAATAGCAAAAAAATTAGTACCCTAATTGTTGAACGGACAAAATGGCCTATCAGCTCTAGTTGCAATTTGAAATTAATATTAGAACACTAAAACGAAATACATTTTATTTGTCTCTCATTGTCTCTAGTCTCTAGTCATTGTCTCTCATTGTCTAGTATCTGAAAGAATTTAAATTATTGGACTTTTTAAAAAAAAGTTTGAATCTGCTCGCAAATCTGCAAATATGTGTTAATTAAAATTATGTATTTTTACGATAGGAACTGGAAAATTCCACCTGAAGCATCAAACGTTCATTATTGGTAGAACTTTCAAAAAATTGATTTAATTAGGAGCTATACTATCCGAAAATGTTATCCCACAGATAACAAACGTTTAGGATCGATTCGAAATGTGTTTGTGTATACAATCCACCTACCACTGACCGCAGTGTTTTTATGGAAGAAACATATCTGCATCTATTTATTTGATTTTACCCATAGATGTACACATGTTTAACCCTGTAGATAGAAGGCGATAGCTCTACTGCGAATACAACGGCCCATTTCAAGAATGCCTGTTCATACACGGCATATACATGAATTGTATATACATTCTAAGGCCTTCTTCAAATACAATAATCCCCGCACGAATACATCTACGTATCAATTAAATACGAGAAATGTACTCACACTTCCAGAAAGAAATTTTTTTATTTTTGATTCTAGCATGTATTTAATATAATTAAATTAGGGAAAAAAACAATAATAATAATAGTTATAATATAAACGATCTCACCAACTTAACATTTCAGTTTCAATCTGTAGAAGCAAATTGATAATTTTGGCGGTGTCGATTATTTACTAGATTATGCTGTGATCCTTCAAAATTCAACTTATTTTCATTTTTTTCGATTATGGAGGTTTTAACCTTAAGGTCATTCGCCTCTTCGGATTAGAAAAATCTCTTATGAAAAATTTCTAACCCTATATGCGGGGTCGGGACTCGAATCCAGGTGCGCTGCGTACAAGGCAATCGATTTACCAACTACGCTACGCCCACCCCCGTTATTTCCATTAATTATTCTGCACCAAACGGTGACCTAAGCATTATTTGCAACTTTCCGGACCGTTCAGGTTACAAGCGTTATAATTGACTAGTTCTGACTTTACACTTCAAAGTAGCTATCTCTTCACTCTTTTCTTCACTTTTAATAAAATTCATATGCATGGATTGAATTCGTTTAACGGGTAATTTCAACCTGGCCGAAACATCCATACATAAATCTGGCGCTATATATTCGACACTTCACAAGAATTTACTTTACTGTCGATACAGGTTTTCAAAACTCGAGCGGATAAATTCATTTCGTTTAGGCTCGATTCGAAATGTGTGTAAATACTCGCTACTGAAATTTCGATTAAAACACACGCCTAAACACGTTTGGCAAACGCTTCTAGATGTCGCAGTGATCGCTGCATTGCAGTTTGAGTGCAGCTGTCAAACACGCGTAGCAAACAGTTGTCTAGATGGCAATAGTAAATCACTGATTTTCAACGTTTATCAATTTGAAAGTTTACACAGGTTTTTTCGGAAATTTTGTTCTAGCCTAAATGTCTGTTGTTATCCTGAAGTTTGAAAGTCGTACTGAGAAGAATTTCGGAGTATCTGTCCAGGAAGCGGCAAGCGCGGTGCCGCGCCAGGGTTGTACCGCACCTCTCGTGCGGTGACGTCGGTGCCTCTCGTCGCAGCTCTCAGCGATGACGGGAAAAAAAATTGTTTGGTCATAATTTGTTTAGATTAAACTAAACGCGTACCCTTAATGCTCAGATATCAGTAAAAACTAATTGTTGAAACAATGTTTCTGTCGCTAATAACTACAAAACAAGGGTGAAAATGCGACATCTTGTTATTTGCATGATTTTAATAAATATCAATGTAAAACATTTGCGAGTTTTAAGCATACAACACAACCCTTACCTATAAACAGAAAAATGTTTCAGATTATTGGTTTGGGTTGTAGCGTGATTACCGCAAAAATAATTTAACGGAGGGCCTTCAGAAGACGGCTTTTAATATGTTTAAAATCAAAAAGTAATGTTCACACATGTATCCCAATAAAAACAAATGACCACATTGCTATCGCATTGATTTTTTTATTCATTTTTTCCCAAATATGATAATTTTTCGAGGTTTTCAAATAGAGTGAAATGAAATGATTAAATGATGATGAAAGTTTTTTCATGCATTTATAGTAGTTGATGGTTGTTCTATTTAAATTATTTTAGGATGAACATTACATAATTTTTCAAATATTTGAATTACACTCGAAATAGATAGTTTTTGCAAATTTTGTGGAAATATTTTTGTATTTTTGAGGTTAGGTTGGTTGTTTTAGATACGGAAAATGTTCGGCTAGGAATTGGATTTATCAGTGGATAACTACTATCCACACCTGCACTGACGAAAGCTGACGGTCGACATCCAGCGTTATATCGCGAATTGCTTTGAGCATACTAGGAAAACTCAATTTATCACGCGCTTTGGTCCCAATACCCAATATAATACACAGCTAAAAACTCTTGATTAGAATGACACATGACATGAATTTAATAACCATTAAGGAAGAATAGAACGCTCCAAGTATTAGCACTAATTCAGAAAGCCAAAACAAAATTATAAGGATCAAACAATTACACATCCCTTTGATTCTATGTACATATGTCTACATTATTGATGTTATCAATGGTTAATGTTGGTTGCAATCAAGTAGTTTACTCGGTTTATCTATCATACGAATGCTAATGAAAATGAATTGTCTGTGATACATTTAGTCGCGCTAAATAGTAATAATACAATATAATACAAATAATTCAAACAAATAGGTTGCAAACTTCTAACATTACATTGAATAAATAAGAATAATGTATAAGGCATAACCGGAGTTAAATACATAGAATGAGTCACAGTTTTGAGTCTTCACTAGTTGGGTTACACTGCATGAAAGGTACAGCCAGCATCATTGCCGGGAAAATCAAAAAACAACAATTTGGATCGAATCATGAAATTCTTTCGTAGTGTCGATTCTCTTAATCGTATGGTATCTAATCATTCGGATAGATGCTAAACGTCATTTGGAATGCTCGAATATTGTGCATAGCACCGAAAACAATGGTTTGTTCGTGACTTTATAACTATCACACTATATATGTATGTGTAGTTGTGGGTTGCCAGATGGTTGGGAATTTAAATTCCGTAAATTATTCTTGATGTCATGTCTGGTAGGTCTGTGACTCTACCGAGGACCGTCGGAAGAGATAAATAAAAGAAAGATCAAAAATGCTGTTTTTCACGGTGGCTCCATAAAACGGTTCCCTAAAGATTTATTAATATTCTGTTTATTTCATAAAATAAAATCGAAAATCGTTTTTGCATAGATCAGATTCAACTACTTTTAATCTTGTTCGAAATGGGAGCCATTTGCCTTAATCATTTGCGATAGTCTTCTACGAACACTGGAATAGCTACCTCGCATGGTTCCCAGTGAACCAAGAGGCGGCTGGGTGGTTAGGCTATTGAAGGTTTGTTCTAGGCTACCCGTCGTAACTTGCCGTTTATTGTAAAAGTAGTATTAAGATTTCTGACAGCTGATTTACAACCACAGATGCAATGTTTCGCCAAAGGGTTTTGGTTTGTTTGCTTCACGAAATACCCAACCTCAACCGGTTTCGCAGTGCAAAATGTTTTGTTTTCCTCACGAAATAATTTGGCACTTTTTTAACGGGAATAGAAAGGCTTATGGGTTTCTTCTGGAACAGGGATACCAGGTGCACTGGTGCACAGATTAATCTGTTTCACAGCTTTTCGATATGCTGCACATGTTTTTAAAACTGCATGGAATTCCACAGTTTTCTGTTGTAATGCAGACTATCACAGCCTTCTCCATTTTGGACCTCGTGCTCAATTTTTGACTCGGGCAAAAACTTACAAAATAGGTCTCCACTTTTTGTTTTGAGACAAATTTGTACGTGTTCCTTAACACAGATTTGCACAGATTTTTACATAGGCTGCGCATAGATTTTACAAAATATTACCTGGCCTCCCTATTCTAGAATATTGTTCCATACTTTTTCAATTGCAGTCATTAGAGCATTCTTATTGCGTTTTGGTTTGGCGTTAGTGACTATTTCAATAACACTCCGCATCGCAAAGTCAAGTGGGTTGATATTCGGAGGAGTTCCATTTCCTTGGCCCAAAAATGCTTTAAATTATGGTGGCACCACGTTTGCATGCTTTTTGCCCCATGTGCTGGTGTTGAATTTTGGGTACAGGAAATTTCACCGTCTGTTGTTGTACTTTACAAGGCCAGATGCAAGGTTTAAACAGATACTAGGGTGGCTCTAATTTTAGCAATATTTAAAATCGAACATTTTAATGGTTGGAGATAGAGCTTTACTGTCTTCGATAAAGTTATAGAGCAATACATTTTAGACAGATTTGCTGAAGACATGCAAGCTCTAGCTTTTATACTTTCCATTGCACGAGAAATCATCCAAATGTAAGCTGTAGGGTGTTTCGGTTTTATTTCTATAACTTTCGAAGTTTTTATTTTACGCTAAAGTACCCTTTAGACAACTTGAAGATTATTTTAGGGCGCATAATTCCCTTCAAAACACCAACTACTAAACTTTTTTTGTTTCAAAGTTATGAGAACTTTTATCCAAAAAATATTACTTTTTCAAATAGCATTATCTTCGATTAGGGCACTTAACATTAAATACTGTTGCTGCCATATGAAATAGCGTGCTTTGTAGTATAGATCACCAAAAAATGGCAAATGCGATATTTTTTATGTGTTGCCCAATTTACTCAATAAATAGTTTTTTTTAGTAAAAAGTATATATAACTTTCTAACGAGAGAAGCTAGAGGTTCGGTATATTAGTTCTCCTTCAAAATATTTGAAAGTATTTATAAGCGATCTTAATGCAAAAGTTATATAAAGAAAACCATTGTTTAAGCAACACTCTAATTTTTTGGGTGAATTTCTTATAAAATGAAAAGTACACGTTTCAGGGTCTTCGCGAAAGTTTTTTAATTTTGTTCTTTAATAATAATAATAATTCTACCCACTATTTAAAATAATAAAAAAGTACTGTAAAGTGCAATATTTTTTCATGAAAACGAAACAATATTTTTTTATTTTGTCCACCGTGAAAGTAATTTAAACATATTACAAAGGGTCAATTCATGAAAAACTAATTTTTTAATAAAACTTTTTCAGTTTTCGTTTTTTTCCAACCTACCCTTCTGATTTTTTTCCAAATTTTTGGAAGACGAACATTTTCTTCTAAAACATCAAAACTCTTGCTTTCATCGTTCAAATGATGTAAGCACTTAATATATCAAAAATAGATTATTTTAACTCAATTTTATGAAATTTAAAAAAATCGTATTCGACATTTTTTGCTCAATTATAATTCTAATCATGACTTTATTTATCGTTGAAAAATAATTATCTTTTGTTTGCCCCAATTAGTTATATTGTTATTCGAAAAAACCATTTTAGGCGAAAATGTACTCATAACTTTTCAACGAAAATAGTTAGATATGTGGTGCCATGAAAAAAAATATTCGTCATAAAACAATCTTAAAATTGTCTGAAGACTTCTATTTTAAATCAATACCGCAAAAGTTAGTTGTATAAAACTGTTTTTCTATGAAACACTCTAACCTTCGATTTTAAAATTGTTGAATAATGAAAAGTAAAGCTACAGTTTACATGTTTTCAGTAAACTTTTCCAAAATTTGTCGTTACACAACTTCACTGAAGGTCGTTTGGCTCTAGCTGGAATGATTAAAAAGATCTTGGTAAAACTAGAACCACCCTGACTGTTGTTTTAACAAAAAGAAGGGGCTCACAAACTACGAAAACGTCTCCAAAGAGTTAATGAGGCTAAGTTGTTTAGTTTTAGTAAAATTTCAGAATTCCTGCTAAATTTGCATTCTGGACCACTGTGCATTGTGGAACTGCTCTAGTTCTACCGGAAGGGTGCAGCAGGATTATTTTTGTGTCATCATGTTCGTGGTACGTTAGCTTTTGGAGAACGCAGTTTGAAAGAGCAAAATCGTAGACCATCGATTTCCATGCATCGGGAAGAGCAGCCAGATCGTTACCGAAGATTGTTCAGAAACGATGTAAAACAGTCGCAGCGGATGTTTAAATCATGCCAACATATTATAAATTTAAAAAAAACAAAGGAGTAAGACACCAGAAACTGATGATAATCGAGCCAAAATAGTAGATTAAAAACACCGATATTGTTAGAATCCAACAACATTCCAAACCAAAGCAAGCAAACAAACAAATCAAGCGCTTGGGATAATACTTCAAACGAACGGCCAACTCACTGCAACAGATGGCAGCATCGTACAAAAAAATAGGAACACAATCGGAAAGAGCTGACCAGACAAGTTAGAACAAATCGAAGGGGATAACAGTTCTACACAGAAGTAGCTAGCAGACATCTCCCACACTGGGGACGCACCGTACCTTTTGGTAGATGGAGTAGAGTGTTGGCAACACCTGGTAACCCCACTGGGACTGTGAAGCATACTTTTCGGTGGTAAACTGACCACCACCTTCGCCTCCTCCACCGCCACCATCACTGTTGGCTTGTTGCTGACGTTGCAATTGCTGCTGCTGGAGCAGTTGTTGTTGCTGCTGCAGTAGTTGCTTTTGCTGCTGTGATCGTGGTAGATAGAATCGATCAGTATCCATTGCCGAATATGAATTCAAATTGGCCGTTAGCGTACGATATTGAGTATTGGGAATATTGTTATATATTGGGGGTATGTTTTTGCCGAAGACAGCAGCAGGAGCAGCAGCAGCACTATTACCACCTCCGCCACCAACGGGAAGAATTGACAGGGAGGACAGTGAAGATTGAGGTTGGAGGCGTGATACGTAGCGGTTGTGGTAATAGTTGGTGAAGCTAGCCTCAACATCCCCACCACGGTGACTGTTAATTGCCGCCGCCGGGTTGCCAGCTCCACCGAGAAGTATCGAGCTAACATCCACGAATGGATACGATTGATGATGATGTGGTTGTTGTTGTTGTTGATGAAGATGAGGCGATGTGTACTCGGCGGCTGTGAGGTCCATCAGCCGGGAAGCACCGGCGGCGTCATTGTCCTGGTTGTTGATGTTGTTAGTGTTGAATGGTTTACTTCCGTATTTAGTGGTCGTGTGCTGGAGGACGTGTCAGGGCGCAATGTTGACATGCAGTGGTGATAGAATGTCGGATAAGTGGAGGAGTTATGATTGAGCGATGTGTGTATGTGTGAATGTTTTTTTTCATGTAATGTGTTTTGTGAAATGAGAAAGAACAGGTGAATAACATTCATGAGTAACTGTCGTATTTGTTATTTTTTTCAAACTAAAATGTGAAAGTGCGAATTGATTGAACTGTACATAAGTTTACGTGGCAAGCAGTGAAGGCATGGTATGTGGCAGGTAGTAAGCCGTTCCCTAGATTGGTAAATGATTTCATATTACTTAAAGAGGCAAGATTTTCCTAATAAATAGAAATAAAGATGATAAATTAGGTAAATTTTCTAAAAAGATTGGACTTTAAGCTAATCCAACTTTGAAGTTTTGTTTTGAAAAGCATAATTGTGATTCAACCGTTATTCGAGTGTTATATTGTGAAAAAAACAATCCTCTATTTCTGTTCTAAATATGAAGGCTCTTAGGCGCGATATGAACGCGCTAACTAGGCTTGGCAGGAGTTGAAAACGGCCATTCTAAGAAAAGAGGGGCAAATCAAAAGATTGCGAAATCTTTTTTTTTCTTTATAGTGAGCCGGAGAGCTGAGAAACTCAATTTCTGAGTACTGCTAAACTTACCTTTTTATTGTACGTGTAGTAGTTGAAAGTCTTAAGATATGTTCCTAACGATAGAATATTACACTTTGGGCACAGTTCGTGTGACTTTTGCTGCATCAGCTCTAGGATGTAGAGGAAATCCTCCGCTACGTAATGGTCCTCCTCCAGAAAGACCACTAGACCTAGAACGAAATAAAATCGGTGTCATGAGTACGCTAGCGGTTCGACCTTTTTGAATATTTCCAGGATACATACCCGTGTGGTATTTGGTAACTTCTAGCTGGTCAAACACTCGGTTCGACTTCCACCACCAGTGGTGTTTGGTTTGGGTGAATTTGGCCTCCCGATAGTGACCGTACAGATCCGGGTGCAGTGCATTGTTACATTTGCGTAAAAGTGCCCTGCAAATGCATCAAATGAAAGTTTTGAGCAAAAACGATAAAACAAATTGTCGACTTAAATTTGGCGTATTTCTTGAATCGTGCATTTAAAAATATTGAACACCCTCCGTTTTATAGGTGTCTGCGAGCGGAATGTTGCAATCGACTTTGACAAACGTTATTAAAGTTTTCGGGGAACGTCTGACGGCTGGATCAGGAGGAAACCGAAATCAGAATTCTGCAGTAAGCGGAAGAAGAGTGGCACTTTCAAAGGAAATTCTAACCTTTCCATTAGATATGTCGACACCAATTTAGAATATCAGAGTCAACAGTGCAATGAGACAAGGAACGAGCCGCGTTTTCAACGTATAAGGTTATAGTGACACCCAATCGGGATGACAAGCAAAAAACCGTGGCAAAAGCGTAAGTTATACACAACAAAGTTGTCCAAGTTTGGATGATGAAACATTTGTTAAAACAGGTTTCAGGCAATGCCCTGGTCAAGAGTTTTACACGGCAATCGGAAAAGGAAAAGGTTCAAGATAAGTTGAAAACCACATTTGCGTATTACGGTCTAAAAGCTATAACTAAATTAGTTATGGAATTTGCGTTTCCGTTCTATTTCTTGCGGAACATCACGCAGGATTAGGGGTTTATCTAGTTTTCGTTTTTGGAGCTAGTGTCCATTTGGCTCTAGCTTAGTGCTGCCACTAAGTTAGTGTTGGATTCTGATGCGACAATCGATAACCAATTTGTCATAGTTTCCGGAAAATACTTGGTTTGACAGTCAATATGCACATGTGAACTGAAAAGCAGAATTTTTGTAAAAATTGGCTCTGTCAATCAAGATATTTGTGTCAACGAGTGTTTGCAGAAACGCGTTGTTTAGGTTTGTTTTGGCCAGACCTAGATTCTTGTTACTAACGGAAACTGGCCCAGGAATCCAACAACATGCAAATCGTACCATGGGCAAAATCCCTTCAAACTAGAGCTTCCATTTCCCGACGGTTTTCAGCTTCCCGGGATTCGGGAAATAAATATTAAATTTCCCGGGAAATCCCGGGATCCCGGAAATACTGAAGAAAAATAAAAAGGTGAATGATTCTCTTGAAAACAAAAGAATAAATTGAAAAGTTTTCAAACCCATTTGATTGCATGTATACAGGGTGTTTGGTTCATGGTTGAGAACCTCTCGGGAGGTGATAGACTATCATATTTGGAGAAAAAAAATGTTCTACACATACCATCAAATCTCAATCGTTACAGAGATATTGAACTTTTTGTGTAAAAAACTTTTTTGTCTTAAAATACCTTAAACTTTAAAAGTATACTTTGTATTTTAAATCTTTTAGTTCCATTCCAAAGGTGAGAAAATTTCCTATTGAATGGTGTTCTCATATCTTTTAGTTAATTAGTTTTAATTACCTTTTAGCTGTAAAGTAGTTAAAAGTTAGTGTTTTTGAAAAGGTTTTTGCTAATTTTCTCGAAATAATGAAGTATGATTATAGCAATATCCATTATTAAAAAGTTCGGTTTTTTGACGATTCATAATTTGTTCTTGGACGTCATATTCCTATCTCTTCTCATTTCTTTGTAATTTCATTACTATACTTTTCCTGTAACCGACTTTCAAGTGCTTAAAAGACTCTAATCTAAAAAATAAGCTTTATATCGATATTTATAAGATTTCATTGGAAAGCTGAGAAAATGTACTATCAGTGTATGTACAAATATCTTTTAGTTAAGTGTACTAAATGATTTTTTACTAACGAAATAACTCAAAATTTGTGCTTTTTGGAGTTTTTTAATTATCCTAATTATTAATCAACAAAATTTATCGTTACTATTGTTCATGTGATGCCCCTTAATGTTTTCTATAACTTTTTATTTGACACTTTGTTTATCTCTCTTTTAATTTTGCTGCTATTTAATAGTTAACACAGCATGACCTCGCCACAAATGTAGTGGGTTCGAAATTGTTCTTTTTGCATATGACACGATGTGATAAAAACGATTTTGCGTCGAAACCAAAAGAGATAATTGAATGGAGTCAAAGAATGAACTGTAGAACTTGCTGAGATGCATTATTTCCATGATAATTATGGTGATGTTTATTATTTACTATTTTAAGAAAATTAACGAAAATGCTAATAATAGCACTAACTTTAAACTAATTTACTTCTAAAAGAATACTAAATTCACTTAACTGAAAGGTATTAATACATTTTTCTCTGTAAAATTTTCCTGGCTTTCGAATAAAAAGAAAAAAAAGTACAATAAGTGCCATACTTTTTCAATTAGAGCTGGTATTAGTGAAAATGCGATAAAAATATCCAAGTTGAATAACCCAAAATCATGAAAATAAGAAAAGGTAAGTGTATCATGCCAAAGAACGAATTATGCAGCTCTTCAAGACTAACAATCTGGATTATTAAAATGATGAGGTTAACTATTAGGATTTTCAAGAAATGAACGAAAAATCGATTAATATTGTTTAATTTTCAATAAATTACTTTGTAAAGGCTACTTAAACTCATTAGCTGAATCATGTGAGGGCATCACTCAATGCGAAATTTTCTCACCTTCCCAGTGGACCTAAAATATTTAAAATACAAAGTATACTTTTTAAGTTAGAGGTATTTTAAGACAAATAAGTTTTTAACACAAAAAGTTCAATAACTTTGTAATGGTTGAGATTTGATGGTATGTGTAGAACGATTTTTTCTCCAAATATGACAGTCAATCACCCCTCGAGAGGTTCTTATCCATGAACCAAACACCCTGTATCTGTCCTAAAGCAGTTGTCAGAAGATGGCGATTTGGTGGCCCACACATCCTTCAATAATTTGATAACTCGTCAATAAGTTTACGCAACATCAACTTTTTCTTGGCTATAAATTTTTGTAATTACGATTACGATTGGGACGATATACTAAACGCAGCTGTTGGAGTTAAATCCCGGGAAATAAATTCCGGAGATGGAAGCTCTACTTCAAACTCGTCAATTGGAATATATGGGACAATCGTAAAGTGGAACCTCAAGTAAACCTAGAAAATAGTTAGGAACGAGAAAACATTCAAAACAAATCGGCGTTTGTCATCAAATAAAGCGAGTACAACACATTGGAGACGTCGAAAAAAATATAATTCGTTCAACCACAGTATGGACAAAAAATGTATAAATATATTGCAGATTTCTCGAGCTCTGATGGAGCAATATACGGCTGTTACAGAAATATCAAAATTGTATTCCAAATATTCGCCCTGGTAAGCTTCGGAAAATGGTGGTAAATAGTTTGGAGTAGAGAAATTATATTGCTGGCTACGGACCCTTCACGAAGGAGCACAGAGTATATATAGCAGTTAATCGGGTTGAAACTGACGGGGTCGCCTCAGATTCGAATTTGAATTGCGCGGTATGAGGATCTGGGCTGGCTATTTTAAAGACCCCATGCAACGTAGGCCGTCCGCAAAAGTGCCCTCGTTTCCGATCGGAAATTGTCGCCCTGTGGGAAATTCGCCATTATTAGGAGTTAACAGAGCTACTAATCCTCAAGTTGCCCTACCAGCGTTTCGTTTGTGAGATTACGTAGGACTTCAAAGTCGGTTTACGCTTCTAAAGCTCAACCGTAATGAACCCCAAGAAACCAGCAAGGCCTACCTGATACGAAATAGTGAACTATCCATGCTAAGCTAGTAACCATCATGCCGAAAGATATCAAACTGGTTTGCCGTTAGCGGACCGAAATTGTTTCTTCCACAATAAAACGAATCAATGGTCCTTTTTGGGACCAATCAATTTTATTGTAGTAGTAATTGTTAACTGAAATTTTTATTTTACATTGTATTACAAAACAGACTCCACTCGCCCTTCTCTTCTGCCGACTGGAATTATTTTCAACCTTGACCCCGCGCGGCGGCGTCACTGGTTTGCTAGTTAATATGTAAAACACGTTGTAAATGTAAAAGTTGGTGCGTTTTCTCCAAAAGTTTCTTAGGGGCGTGTGTTATTTTAGGTAAGTTCTAGTTTTATTTCAAATATGATACGCCAATGAAGGAGAGAGAACGAACATCAAAGCAAAACTCTTCATACGAATACAATGGTCGTCCTGAAAAGGGCAGGTTCGGTGTTTTTGGCATCATTTCACCTGGCAACAAAGAAAAACTTAATTCTATTCGGTCTTCTTTGGCCGCAGAATGGTATGGATGATAGGCAACACACCATCCTAGGTAATGGTCACGCCGGAGCGTAATTTGTTCAGATCTTCGTTATTTCGAATGGCCAGCTGTAGCTGACGGGGGATAATTCTGTTTTTTTTCGTTTCCTGCCAGCTCCAATGTTTCAACGGCGGGATATCTCATTACGGCCGCCAACGGTGCTCTGGCACCGACATGCTTTGCGTAGTAGCCCTTTCTCAGCAGATGGTGGATTTGACCGACGGGAATATGGAGACTTGTTCGGAACGAGCGGGATTCTGGTTTTCTTTTCATCTTTCCTCCTTTACTGCATCCAGACATAGCGGGGGTAAGTGTGGTGTAGCCAGCCCAAATGTAAAACACGAATGATGCCGTATTCGCATACGACCCGCGATTTTATACTCGATTCAGTTTACATTCGAAGCCAAATCGGCTGGCCATCGAACTAAATCAGTTTACTTCCATCGGTGGAGCTTCGAACGAAAACTGTTCAAGATTTGCGGCTCGCTGCATGTAATTAGCGAGAACTAATCAAGAACGAGCTTCAGTCAGATGGTTTTAAATTACGTTTTTCCATGTTTGTATGCTAATTTCGAGTCGTTGGATATAAAAATAATAGTTGGCAAGGGAAGAAATTTTTAAATTTAATTCTTGGTTAATGGTTTGATAGTGCTGATAAGGGCTAATTTGTTTTACAAAGCAATTGTTCTCTCGGTGGGACATTTTTGATCCAATTGGCTCCTGTTACTAGCACGAAGCTGTACAAACTAATCATTCAGTCCACGGAACCGGCTGAATCCTAATAATCACCTTCTATCCCGATATTGAAATGTAGGTGCCGGTCATCCAACATGGTAGACTAGTAGAAATCGACTAAAATCACAATTCTACCTGTTCAAGATTTGTGGCTCGGTGTATGAAATTAGCGGTAACCAATCGCGAGTTGGTTTTGGTCGGGGGTAAAATCTGGTTTATCGTTGTGTATGCTACTTTCTTATTATCATTTTCATTTATTTTTAAATTTTGCAGCGTTAGTTGTGGTCCACTAGCCGTGTACAGCTCACAAATATTTTTTCTCAGTATTGTACAGCCTTTTTCGGAGGGGTCTATATCATTTGACAAAAAGTCATTTGGCATAAGGTTATTTGGCATAAGATTATTTGGCATAATGAACATTTGGCATAACGGTTATTTGGCATAATAGTCATTTAGCATATTTTTGAGAATTGATTACACTGAAGATCATTTGGCATAATGGACATTTGGCATAATTCTGAGAGGTGATCACACGGGATTTGCCAATTTTTAACTACAGGGAAAGAGATATAAATTAAGACTGTGCGATAAGTCAGGTAATTCAGCATAATTTTGAGCCGTGTTACTGCTAGGTCTTTCTGTATAAATATTTTTATGTTAACGTTCCGGCAGTCGCGCTAGTGCACTGAGTGCACGCTGCTCTGAAAATCTAGCGAAATCGTCTTATGGCACCAGCGGCTGCTCGTTCAGTGGGCCATAAGCGCGACTTCCGGAGGGTTAAGGAAAATCAGTAATTTAGCATAAGGGTTGTTTGGCATAGGTATGTGTATTGATAAAGTTATTAATTACCAGGAAGTTTTTTGAGTAAATCCTTTCCTGTATGTATAATGTATTTTGATTATATGTTGACAATAATATTCGAGAGAAAGTTACTTATGCAGTTTTAAGCAGCCGGTATGTAGCTCAAATGTTTGAGTATAACGGCAACTATCTAAATATTTAAATGAAACAGAGTTTGTTTACCAATAGCACTAAATTTGAACTTGAAACAATATTAATTAGTTTATTTTTCTTTGCAAATTAATAAATAACATTGACGCCTAATGTGGCTACGCCACATCGCTTCAAGACGCATGCTGTCCGATATCACTGTCGCTCCGTCAGACTTAAACAGGTTTATAGCTCCTATGTTTGAGTAATCCGGGTCAACGAGTGCATCATAGGTTTGCTTGCGAGGGGCTGTCGCTTCCGACGGCGGGTTGGTGGCCACTTCGCCCGGCGGATTCTCAGTAGCTTTGCGTCGACTCGGATCCTTGGTCTCGGTTATGAGGCAAAGCCGCATTGCACTGGCTTCGTCCCAAGTGCTAGAGCACAACCGCGGGTTGAGTATACGTAAGTTAATTCAATAAATCATCGCTTGAAAAACTTGGTGGTATCAACAAATGATATTCTCTGGAGCGAACGTTATAAAATTCCAAAGAACAGTTCATGAAATAAAGATGGAAAATAATTAAATTTTAATTATTGAAACGCTGTATGGAAAGTTAAAACTCAATGACGATCATAATAATGATAGCCAAACAAAACATTCGTCTGGTGGATCGCAGTTATAGTGCATAGTATCAACAAAAACCTGTAAAATCTACATTATACTAGAACGTAAGTCATAGACAAACAATTCATAATTGCCAAAATGAACAAACTCAAGAATTTCAAAAATGATACTGAAAAGAACTGCTCATCTTCAAAAGAAAAACTAAATAAGTAAATAAATGTATTCACTTGAAATATAATCAATATCAGGTAACGGAATCAAAACATTTTTATTATTGCCTCGTGCAGCTTTAACCTTATGGGTCATTCACTGATAAACTACACATTCGTCTGTTGTGCCAATTGACCGTTATTCAGAAAATAAAATAAATTATACCAAATGTCCGGTATGCCAAAAGACTCGTAAGTAGCGGTTCGCCCACTACTCGGGTTTTAGGGCTGGGCGTAGCGTAGTTGGTAAATGTGTAGTTGGCCTTGTACGCAGCGCACCTGGGTTCTATTCCAGACCCCGCACATAGGGTTAGAAATTTTTCATAAAATATTTTTCTAACCCAAAGAGGCGAATGACCTTAAGATTAAAACCTCTATAATCGAAATAGTTGTACGCAGCGCACCTGGGTTCTATTCCCGACCCCGCACATAGGGTTAGAAATTTTTCATAAAAGATTTTTCTAACCCAAAGAGGCGAATGACCTTAAGATTAAAACCTCTATAATCGAAATAGTTGTACGCAGCGCACCTGGGTTCTATTCCCGACCCCGCATATAGGGTTAGAAATTTTTCATAAAAGATTTTTCTAAACCAAAGAGGCGAATGACCTTGAGGTTAAAACCACTATAATCGAAATAAAAAAACTACTCGGGTTCTTAATTGCCCGGCGGACCCTTCTTTTAAGGTGGCCTAGCTGCTCCTACCGGAATTTCGGGTTTTCGTATGTAAACAAAAAAGAAAAAAAACAAACAAACTAAATTTACCGAGTTTTGTTCTCCTCTCCTCTGTGCCGCACGCTGCCGGTGGAGCTGATCAGCTGCTTTTGACGATGGCGGAAGGCGAAGGTTTATCCGACCGGCCGGGACTCCGAGGGCCGTGTTCTCTTGCTGGTACCGTTGGCTGCTATCGCAGCGGTCCTTTTCAATTAGCTGGGGAGGTGGCCAAGGTTCTTTTGTTGGAACCTCCCTAGCGACGGGGCGATTAATCGCCGGGACCAATGACTCTCCGTGAATGGTCCAGGTAGATACCGCAGTAAACTACCTCAGGTGGATCCGTTGTCCTACATGCTTCGTCCTCCTTTGCGGTTAACTGTGGAGGAGAGCTTTGTTCGTTCGGCTGATCCTCCAGTGAGGGCGGCGTGGTATCACTGGGTCCTTTGTATTTAACCGGGGAAGCCAGTGGCTCCTTTGCGTTTAGCTTCTCGTTTTGGCGACCCAATACCACTACACTAAACACCCGAACCACGACCTACACTTTTCGACTGGATTACTTGCCGTCGCACGCGTGCACTTAACTCTCTGTCGAGTGTCATTCTAAACACTCTTCATATACGTCTGTTATACGCCGTGGTTCGTCACTATCTAAAATTTTACGATGGACGCCTTCTTCACTCCACAAAAACAAATACCAATAAACGAACCGCCGCATAGCTGTCATCGCTATGGGCAGCATATCCAGCGCACACGTAATTTAGCAAGACGAAAGTGGTGACCTATTTAAACCTTGTGTCATTTATTGACAAATACACAATAAAAATTACTACACCTATCTTGATTAATTACAACGTGTTAGTTATGTTGCAATAACAATACATTTTACGGAGAGAGTATGCACAAATAAGTATATTTCCACCCAGTGCTAAATTGTTACAACCTTCAGCGTGATCGATTCTCAAAAGTATGCCAAATGACCATTATGCCAAATAACCGTTATGCCAAATGGCCCGTTCCCTTTTCGGAGATGCTCGTTCGTTCTAAACAGTTCAACACGAACTGACATATTTTAAACACAAAGGCGAAGAAATTGATTAAATCTATAGAGTACAAGAAAAGAAAGCGTTCCAAACCGTAAATCCAATATCAACTTTTGAATAGGGCTAATAAGATTTGTAAACAAACTATTGTTTTGCTGATTTCTCTTATTTTGTTATAATTTCAACACAGAAAACATTTGAAATTGATTCTACCAAGGGTAAATATGTTGATTCAAATGTATTTTTCATGAAATTCAACTCGGCAGCGGAGTAATGAGCGAAAGAAGTTTGTTTACAAAAATCTCATTAGCCCTTTTGAAAAATTAATATTGAAATGACTTTTCTTCCGAAAAAACAGGGTCTTATATTGTAAGGTAAGTCGTTAGTCGCGACAAAAAATATTTCTATATGTAATCCCCTAGTTTTAAGAAATTTAAAATGAAAAACAAAGAAAATGAAGAAAAAAGAAAGCGAATAAAAAACTGTCAGATCTAAGAAATATAAAATTGAAGGCAAAATAAAATGCAGCCAGTTGTAAAAAGCGAATTTATTTCAATTTTATATTCAGTTACATTCCACCCGTTTCAAATAAAACTAGTTGTAAACCAATTCTACTTAACTGACCTGCACTTTGTTACCCAGCTAATGGAAACCCACGTCAATGGTGTTCGTAACCGTTCGTAAGTAAAGCGGTTTACGATTATTATTTTTTATGTATTTGGCCCCGTTTGAATGACTGAACTTAAAAAAAAATCGATTTCTAATTCCATCCACTTCGAATGCCTAATTCCCGCAGATTGCTTTGTGGGTGGCGGTGGTGAGTCGGAATGGCAGGTGCTTGTTATAAGAAACGGTTATACCTTTCACCTGTAGAGCCAACGCCGGTGGAGTTTGGGTGGCTTGAGCGAAAAGGATGTAGCCTAAGAAAATAAACAGCAATAAAGCCCGCTTTGTAAACTAGTTTAGCTCGAAAGAGACCGTAATGGGGTGTGCAATTTCCCCTGGCATCGTGGAAGGTGGAAAACAAAGCAAATCGCTCCGAAACGGATTTGGTTTGATAGCTGCTTGCTTGGTCAGCTGTGGAGGATGACGGTCGCAAAATGTTACGCTATAGTTCATGCCAGTTAAACTGGATTACGCTCTGGTTTGGCATTCGTTTGAAGTTGTTTAATGGAAATTCCTGTGCTGGATGGTGGATAAATAAGAATGATGCGATGGGATGTCAAGTCTTCTTATTCGTACATGTAGTCCGGAACCGGAAGGAACGGTACATTTTGAAATTAAAATGAGTCTGCATTTTGTTGGACATTTTTTGTGGGAAGAATTAAGTTTACCGTTTTGGATACTTCAAGATTGATTTTAATGAACAGTGATAAACGCGTAGTGAATTTTCTAACAAAGTATTGAGCGTCTCCTTCGATTTTCACTCCTATGGTAACGCACGGTGGCGTGTGTTAGAAAAAAGGATAGAGAAGATCTAAACATGTTCAGTATATACTCTCTAAGCAGAAAATAAGATCAAAACCATGTTTATGTATAAAGACCACTTTACATATAACTTTGGCTGTGTAGAACTTGGTGAAATTGTTTAAGCACAGCTGTGCTGTGTTGAGAATGTACGCCCTGACAGAGCAGGAAGAAGAGGATAGGTACAAATTGGAGATGAATGGATATTAGACCACTCCACATTTTGAAAAAGTTTTGAAATATACATGGGTCAGCCCAAATTTTCGTTCTAGGTGTGAATTTAAGAACTTTCGCCAAAAATGGCCTCGTTTGGACATGATTTGGAGGTGTCTCCAATCAAAAATCGTGTTTTTGCTATGTTTCCATAGGAAAATCACTTACACTCTGATTTGATAGGCCCTACATGCCCACATATCATCAAAGGTTGTTCCTTACACATATCTTAACATGTTTTAACAGGTGAACATAGCTCTAATCGCAGTAGAAAATTTGTTAACTGGATTTTTATATAGAGAAGAATACCAAAATCAAGAAAAAATACTACTAATTTTCCTTGGTTTTGATATACTTTTCTATATGAAAATCCAGTTAACAAATTTTCTACTGCGATTAGAGCTATGTTCACCTGTTAAAACATGTTAAGATATGTGTAAGGAACAACCTTTGATGATATGTGGACGTGTAGGGCCTATCAAATCAGAGTGTAAGTGATCTTCCTATGGAAACATAGCAAAAACACGATTTTTGATTGGAGACACCTCTAAATCATGTCCAAATTAAGCCATTTTTGGCGAAAGTTCTTAAATTCACACCAAGAACAAAAAATTGAGCTGACCCATGTATATTTCAAAATTTTTTCAAAATATGGAGAGGTCTAATGGATATTCAACGGAATATGAACGTATTTATCAGAGAATGATTCCACTTCAGCTGTTGTGAATTACTATCAACACACCGTTGACACAATTCGAATTGTTTCTAGTTATCGTGAAACACAAACAGTGCATATACACCAAAGCGTCCTTTGTCAGGACGATTAAATCACGGAAAACATTTGTTTTGAATAGTTTCCTATTTGTCTTAAATTGCAGCTTTAGCTAGGTGGTGGTGAATAAATGTGGTGGACAGAAAAATCTAAAAGACAGTAATAACACTTCTTCCATGTAAAATTGAAAATTTTGATATTGATAATATACCACATGTTGATACTTTTACATTGAGGTTCATACTTTCGGAAGATAGAAGCATTTGCATGAGAAAAGTTGTCAGTGCTCTGGCCAAATTTGCCTTTTGTATTCGTCAACTACTTACTGTTCCTTTTTGATGTCCCTGGGGCAATCTCCAGGATCTGCTCCGGGAAACTCGTTCGGATGAGTTTGTATCGAGAAGGGATAAAAAATCTGTAATTGTAAAATTTGGTTGGTACCACTCCATAAAAACGAATATGCTTGCTGTGTTTTGTTCGCCACCCACCTGCATGACCTTGCAAAAGTCTATACTTTGCACCAGATCGTTGATATCGTCATCGAAATGGTCGTGCGAGAAGACCAGCAACGTCCGGGAGATATCTTTTGCCTGCGCCAGGCTGACGATCAGATGGCGTAAATAGGTTATCCGTTTGTGTACCTGTAAGGCAAGTTGAGAAAGAAATATTTGGTCAATTGAAATGTTGAACTAGCTGTGATGAAAAGTAGCGATTTAATCAGAAAAAAGATAAAATTATGCCTGAGAACACAATCGTTGAAGGTTTATTCGTGGTCTTCCTTCTACGGTGGAAAAAATCACTGAAGGGAATTTCAGCTTCCCCGGGAGGAGATTATTTTTTATTACACCTTGCATGTAATGGATTACCAACAAACCCATCGCAGCTCTAGGAGATAATGACTACGATGAGTTGCTAGGTACAACATGAACTGAGTTAATTGTAGAAAACAAAGTTTTATATGATGTGAAAAAATAGCACGTTACTGGCGTGGTGTGACTCGTAAAAGATTATTCTACCATCCAGCAGATAACCTACCACGACCAACGACTGCATAGTACAAATAATACATTTTGTGTAGAGTACTATTTTACATTTAAATTATAAGAAATTCGAGGCCAGGGTGATAGGTTGAAACACCAAGACATAAGAACATAAAATAAGTGAATAATTACGTCGCATTTATGATAGTTATTTCAGCAGTCCAAAAGCTAATGATTTTTGGTTATATTTTTCGAAAGATACTCATGTCGTTTGAAAGCTAAACATATTATGTTTTGTATGTTCAGAACTTTCATTGACCATCGAAGTACATACAATATTAATATCACCCTTGAACTCTAGCTTAGCATGCCGCTTACCCGGTGGGGCACTCTACACTGTATATACACCCGCGCCTAACGTACGGTTGAATAATGTATGAGCAGCTTTGGATCCGTCGGATGTTTATAGAAGCTTCATACTGCCCAAATACGCATAGTTGGCATACCGCCATAAGCTTACTGTGTACATCGTGTCATTTATGTATTTGCTTCGTACGGGTTTTTTCGACCTAAAACGAATGAACGAGAACGTAGCGAATAAACTCCGGTCGAACATCATCATAAATCAACGTGAGCACCTACATCCAAAGAATCTACGGTTGCTTTGGTTTCTTGAGCTGGCGTTCCATATGTTATGCCAGAAACCAGAGAAAAATAATCAATGGCGAAGGGACTGAGTTATGTTCACGCGTCGAAGGTCTTGCTTGCTGTATTAGGTGGCGAAAGATTTCTCTGTTTCTTCTTTTAATTCAGCAATTAGTTGTTGTTGGAGATGAAATTCGCGCATAGACTAGCAACGCATGTGCATCTTTTCCGTTGTTGTTCAAAAAACCAAAAGGAGAATATCTGAGTTAAAATTTCTCAAACGGGCCACCCAAACTAGGTGATATGGCAATATCTATGGAGGATCCATTGTTGGTAGTATTTGGCATTGCAAAACCAAATCCAGATAAGTTAAGCGAAAAAAGTTTTTTTTTTACCATAATATTGACATTACAGACATTACTACGGGTGACCTAATTGACCGATGTTAACGAACTAACCAACCAGCAATGAAATTATCGTCAGACACAGATTATTCGTAATTTTTTCCGATGTGAAAAACTACTATTTTATATATTTTTTAAACAATTGTTAATTAAACATGATTGCTAAAATCTAAGATTTATTTTTTTTTGCAAAAGCTAAACACTTTTCAACGCTTTGGGAAAATAAGGCAATGTAAAATTTCGGCTTTTTGTAATTTTTGTACCCAAAAACCGAACAATATACTCAAAAAGTGCATCAAAGCTTATTTCAATAATTTGGTAGATTATTCTGGATAAATAAGCAATCTACGAAAAAAGTTTCGAGTGATCAAAGTCACCCCGATGATCAAAGGCTCCCCGGTTTACGGTATTTTGCACAGTTGACCCTCCGGCAGTCGCGCTAATGCACTGAGTGCACGCTGCTCTGATAATCTAGCGAAATTGTTTTAGAGCAGCTGCGGTTGCTCGTTCAGTGAGCCATTTGCGCGACTTCCGGAGGGTTGAACAAAATATTTTTTTCAAGAGTAATATTTAAAAAGGGCGTATGCGATTCTGACTCCACTACTTCCAAAATATATTGTTCGAAAATCGCCATTTGTGCAGTAGAACTATATGATAGCGAGTTCTAGGGAATTAATTCTTCTTTGTGAATATTTTTTTGAGAAATTAAAAATAAAACCTGTTTTAATCCACCTAGTGGTGCAATTGTGCCTTTCTCATACAACAAAGCTATGATTTAATAGCTGGTTACGTGCAACATAACATTGTGGAAATATTGATGCTAACATATTTTGAAATGCGGGGGAGGTTAGGGAGATAATTAGTGGGAGGGGAGGATGCGGGGAAGAGAATTAGAGTGTGAGGTGGGTCTAAGAGGGAGGGAAGTGAGACAGTTGGGGGAAGAGTGTAAGAAGAAGGAGGGGGAAGGGTGGAGCCATCACCGAAGTAGCTTTAGTTCTAGAATAAACCCGAAACCCGGAACTTGCAGAATTATCGACAGTGGAAAATATATTGCAAGACCACGTTTTTACGTTTAACGTTTTTAAGTACTAAAACGTTCACCTTATTACCAGGATGTTATCAAGTTTGCAGGATAGCTGGCGTAGATGTACGTGTATGATCGCGAAAGACTTAAGCGTTCGTATGTTAACGTGTTCGTCGTGTGCGCTCGCGTGTATAAATTAGATTTGGTAACCGTGTGGTCATTCACATATTCACGTGTGTTCTTAAATGGTCACGCGGACCGTCATTCTGATATTTAGTTTTCGGTGTACGGATCACATTCTGACATGAGTGAGTCACCCCATATCACTACAGTTCCCGGTCTTGTCGCAGTGTTGTCCAGTGTATATGAGTGCTTTCATTATTTTGTAATTGGCCCAAATGAAGACATTGACATAGGCTGCTGGTACCAAGGATAGAGACTTTCGGAAGTAATTGATTTATGATCGTGTGAGCGCGTTTTTAGGTTCACACTTGAGACCGCATTTGAAAATTTATAAGCGCTGAGATGTTCACCTTATCACCGGGATGTTATCATGCTTGCGAGATCGCGGGTGTAGGTTGCGAAGGGCTCAAGCTTTTGTATGTTAACGTGTTTGACGCGTGTAAATATGTGACTTCGCGTGTATAGATTCGATTTTTTGTCGCTATAGAACGCGTTGTTTAGTAAATATTAGCGTATTTTTTTTGTTTGGTCCATGAAGGCATTGGACCTATGCTACTAGGCCGAGGATAAGGACTTTCGGACGTGACCGATTCATGATTGCACAAGCGGTGGGTTAATGCTTGAGACCACGTTTGTAAATTTATAGGTACTGAAACGTTCACTTAACCCTACAATGGTTTCGTGACTGTTTCTATACGTAAACGGTTTTGAGGGGTGCCTCAGAACTGAAATAGCTCTAATATGCCTAATTTTTATTGAATTCATAATTAAATTGGATAGTTTTATTCTAAAATCATTCGTAAAGTAGCCTGTTCAAAAAAATTTCATGTTTTGTCTACTTTATAATGTTGTATTTAATTTTGTTGTATTGCTATAACTCCGGTAGTTTCTAACCGGCGTTGTGAAGATTATTAAATTGCCTTTTGAACATGTAGTATTTAAAAAACCGGTTCAAAAGCGTATTTATTCCGATGCTTTTTTGAACACCAAACGCCAATACGAACAGTAAAGTCGGTGCATTGTACGCTACAGAAGATGTTGATTCGGGTGGTGCGTCTTGCATATAATATACAAATCATATTCACGAATGTGTTTTGCCTCTTTCACCCGCAAAAGCAAAAAATACTAGGATCCAAGCGCATTTTCTAGTTATTTTGCTGTAGCAGCTTTATTATATCAATTTTATACAAGTTATGTTGGTCAAGTGAAACAATTAGGTTGAACCTGCTCTAATGGAAGCTTAATAATCAAATTGATTTATGATAAACATTGCTTGCAGTTAAAATAAACCATTACGGAATAACTGAAATTGCAAATAGTTCTAGGGTACAAACCCTTCTGGGATTAATTTGAGCTTTTTTTGCAATGTGAACACCTCTCTACTGGGATGCTAACTTGAGTTTTCGGGCCAAATCACCCCGAGCTAGCTTAGCCAGCTAGAAAATTCCAAACATGTCAGCATTTGACCCAAACCGGAATGTGTATTAGTAGATAATAGTCTAGTTCCTTGGACGAGTGGTGAAGGTGTTTGGTATTTCATGAAAATTGAGTCAAATTCAAAGCGTTGCTTGGTGTATTGAATTTGAATGTCAGTTGCGGTAGATTCAACTAGAAATTGCCTTAAGAAAACTTCAAGGTGGGTGAATTTCACGCAAATAATTTCGATTCTTGATTCGAGCTTTTCCGCCTTACGCAAAAGCTTATTCTTGCGTGCTGCAATATAATGTGGAAGGTGAGTGTTCTCCTATGCGATGATCAATTTTTCCTATCTAAATCTCAGGGCAGCGAAGTCAACAGTTTTATCACCCCACCTATCAAATACCGTCGAAGAAGATTCAGTCAAACTTCATAAACATAATAGAATCTGATAAGGCGGATCTAGCTGAGAAAGGATGCCTTCCGTCTGGTTTACTAAACGTTGAACGTTGGGGCTTGGTTGCCTTTGTGCAGTTTGACATAGGTCCGCAGTGCGAGTAGCATGGGGTACAAATTGTGCCAACGACGACAGACGGCTTATGGAGTGAAATCAGAGGAGATGAGAATTAGTGCGATGTTTCTATACCCAACCTTCCTTTGCCTCAGCAAACTTCGAGAATGTTATCAAAAATTGATATCTTGCACATTGCTCTTTGCCAGCAATATCTGTCTGGCCAACCGGAGATACTCGACACTAGTGCTCGAAGAGGTTTTTGAAATCGTGCTATCTAGATGGGCTACTGTTGGGGTGGAGATGCTTAGCCTTTTTCAGTTGAGTATCTACTGCTGTGGATGGTTGTGCATTTTATGTTGTCGAAAGCATTCGAATAAATTAACAATACTGTCTTGCATGAGTGAGCCGCATCTAAAGCTTCTGTTGGTATCATAACAGCACATACGAACAAGATGCAACGGTGTATAGCAGAATGGAACTCTGTCCTTATCTACAAGGAGAATATTCTATTTGACTTTACCTGGAACAAGTGGAAATATATATTTTCTATGTTACAATATCAGTGCGATTAATGTTAATGATCAAATAGATTTATCATTTACTGAGCAATGATATAAATGGTTTTCAATTTTAAAGTACGAAATGACCAATGCTGAATGCAAACAGGCTATTTATTTATAGTATTTGGCCGTGAAAGCCAGTCCCACACAAAACTTATTGAGCTTGACATCAAATTCCATTAGTTGTAATTTTTTGGGTTTTTTTAATGTGTCAAATCAAAGGTTGGACATGGAATAAGTTCTATGCTTTCGAAAATGTTCACGCTTGCATAATAATATCGATATACAAGATGGGCAAATAAATTGAATTACACTCAGACTTGTTATTAATTTGCCTATGTGTCCAGCTGAAGCAAACTTTGAAACCTTCGAGTGCACAAAACAACATGGCTTTATTTTTCAGCAGTCTGTAGTTTAGTTCCCACACAACAAGGTTTTTCATGGTACACGTTTCACTGTGCCCTGGTAATAGTTCGTAAACTTTTGTACTGACACGCCTCACTCCTGCTACATATTGTGTTAGTAAGGGATGGAGAAATCAGTACCTTTGGTTTATTTAAACATAGTTAGAAAAGTTTTTGATCGAACCTGCCGGCATTTTCAAACATTTCTTCGGTACGGTTGATATCAAAAAAGTATCGGGTGCATGCTGAAAGAGGTATTAGTTTTTTAGAAGAAAGAAACCGCTCTAACATTTAAGAATTTGTTTGAAAAAAAATACTTAAAATTATTGCATATTTGAGAAAATATGGGAAATTCATAAAAAAATCAGTTCCAGCAGTCATCATCCAAGTCTAGAAATGTCGCACTTAAACGATTTTTTTGAGAACTGATTGACATATCAAACTTTTTTTTTTAAATTAGTTAAGATTTTCTTAAAATTGTAATCCTAAGCAAATCGCCTTTTTAGGTAGGTAAATGTGGAAGAATTTATCGGTTAAAGGTCCTAATTGTTAGTTTGAGACCTCAGTACATTTTGGAGCCACATTTACTTGCATCACTCCATGTTAGCGCTTGGCGACGATTTCCAGAAGTCTGCGTTTATCCATCCTTTTACAATATATGGGTAATCCCGAGCAAATGAAAAAGCCCATAATACACCCATGATCATGGTCCAATTTCACACCTACTGCATAAAAACACCATCATCATGGTCCGGTAGATCCCATATAAAAACCATATGTTGGTGCATTTATGGGTTATTCTGACCATTTTATGGTGTTTTGATGGGTGCGAAATTTGGCACGGACCATGATTATGATCTTTTTAAGGGGTTGTATGCTATTTAAAGCCATGAGAATTTGGTCGGGATTCGAACCTCTTTACGGGGAAATTCAGACAATCATTTTTTACAATAGAATTATGTTGTCTATGAAATTGGAGAAACTGATTAATAAGCAAAAAATATATATTGTGTTAAAAAGATAATCTGAATAGTCAGATTGGCACATCATGCATTTTCTTTCCCGTTCGTGTCAATCGTGTGCGCGGACGCCAGTCGTTGAATGGTGGTTGATGGAATTGTCGGTCTTAATGGCGCCAAACAGAGCTTAAAAAAATTGACATCCCTGCATGAACTTGAAAGAAATCGAAATTCAATTCATGCCCACTGCGATGAATGAAATTTTTGGTTCGTTTCCATCGTCATTCGTTCTCCCGACGCAGCGCTTTCAGGTACGGACATGTTCGGTTTCAGAAGCAAAGTGAATTTTATTTCTATGCTAGCTCTGAGAGGGACTATTGATCAAAAGTGCACCAAATATAGATTACGCAGTTCACTTATGCTCTAAAATGTAGAAGATGCTAATTCTGCCTTAAAACTGTCGACATAATAACAAATGAATGCTTTGGTTGTTGAATGAATTTATATTTCCTCTGCACTCAAGCATTCGATTCTGCATGAAATTTCAGTCAGTTGGAAAGTGAATGAATGAGAGATGCGTTGAATCTGAATGTCGGTTTCGGTAAATGCAAGCAGATATAGGTAACTGATTTTGAAATTTCGTAACACTGGCGCCAAACCAAGATTCATTCTAGATATGAGAAGCCTCAAGCAATTCAAAACACTTACCAATTATTTAACGGTTATGTAATTATAAAGACGACAAAAAATGAAACACGTTTCTCCTTTCTGAAAAAAAAACTGGAGAATGAGATTCAGCCGTCGATATGAATGCTTTAAAATGGCGCATTCACGAATATGTATGACAGTCAGAAAGCCTTACGAATTTCTGAGAAATCGAGGAGTTCTTAATTATTACCACTGTCCTAATAGCCCCAGGTTCCTCTACGCTTTAACAGGTGTCCGAACCTTTGGCCGAAAGCCGTTTGGACGAACGCTATTTGACCGACTGCTTTTAGGAAGAATGGATAATTTGGTTGAATTGCCGCTTTGCTTAATGCCATTTGGCTAAATGCTGTTTGGTTAAAGGCCATTTTGCCAAATGTTATTGGGCCGACTGGTTTTGGTTCAAGAGTTATTTGGCAAAAATATATCGATACGGATACGAACTAATTGACGATTTGTTTCTCTTAAATGGAATATTCTTTATGGCAATATGTTATTATTGGTCTAAACATTCTGTGAATGTTTTTCTTCTTTTTAACATGGGATGTTAGTTTTATACATTTCCTTTATATCTATCTACAGGAAAATTCGGCAATATTTTCGTAGAGTTCGACAGGGTCCTCACTTTTTGGAAAGAGAGAGAGAGAGAGAGAGGGAGAGAGAGAGAAGTATGGATAGATGACATGTATTCATTTCGGGTTTATAAGAATAATGTTTTAAAGAAATGTTTATCCATTGCAAGATTATTGACTTCTTCAATTTAACCTTTTTAGATACAACAATTGACAAGGGTTTGAAATTTATTTGGTTTGCAGGATTTCTCGACTCAGAAAAGTGAATCGAGATAAATTTAAAGAAGCTTGAACTATTTCATATTATGTTTGTTTTCATAAAGTTACAAAATATAATTCATTTGTTGATATACAATCTCTAAACACATCAGTCATGAAACTCTGCTGCTGTCTAATGCTGATTTCGTTTTTAGAATCGAGTCGCTTTAGATTCGCTCTGAGCTGTCACTTTTGTATGGGTTTTGTAAATATTAGAGCGAACCTAGGGCGACTCTGATCAAAAACCGAAATCAGCATAAATCAGCGCAAAACAAGCCACAACGCAGTACCTGTCTTGTGTGCATTGTCTTAACCTTTTCATACCCAACTTTTTTCTAGTGCATGTAGGGTTTCAGAACTATTTTTCCTTGAAAACACGAAAAGCCTTTTTCATAAAGATAGAAGCTTCCCTTCACAGGAATAATAATCTACGTAGATTATTATTCCTGTGAAGAAGAGACTATAAATTGTCGAAACGTCGGATAACATAAACATACAACGTTTGTGCTGCAGTACATGACTGAAGTAGTCGAAAATCCTTTGAAAAATATTTCAAAACAGTCGACAGGCTTAATTGGTAGGATATTTACAATAGTTCAATTGTGTGGAAAACGTAGGTGAAGACAGTCTAAATTGAAATTTTTTTATCAGTTTTCAATAATATTGCAACATAACGAAGATATTTGAAAAATTCATTTTCCGTCGTCAACGTAAACTGTCCCTGGCAGCACTGCTTAATCGGAAACTATACAGATTCATTGCAATAACTTCAATTCTAGAGGTGATTCTTGTAACTGTTAATACTCAAATGAAAGGCAATATTATTAGCCTTATTTGTTTCTGTGAGCAAATCTTGTCCCAATCAAAAGTATTAGCTGTTTACGTTGTTGTCCACAAACATGGGCATGAAGCGGTTACGGAAACCGTTCGATCTACTTTTACTTCTGCCAAGCTAAAGTAACAACTGAGCAAAGTGAATGGCAGTTAGTGTATCTAGAACAAAAGAACCAGAAGAAGCTGCTTCGACCCAACACCGCAGTTGTTGACTTGAGATTTTGCTCTACACGACCGAGTCTTCGTGAGGTGGAACATATTTTGAAAGTGAACATGAAGCTTGGGATTAAGGATGTCACCTAGCTTCGGTATCATGAACTGCGCAGTGCAGTTTTGAAATCACTCATCACGTTAGACCAAGTAGATAGATTTACAGAACAATCTAAAACACGTTATTGAAAGTGACAGTGTGGAAATAAAGATCTCATTGTACATAGAAAGAGATTTTATAGATGTGAGGCTACATGATTTGTTATCGTGAACTTCCTGTAAATCAACTACAAAAACCTGTTTTAATCCACCTAGCGGTGCAATTGTGCCTTTCTCAACCATGAACACGAGAATGTTTGCGTTGTTTATATTTATTAAAAGCTTTCAAATGCAAATATTACATTTTATTGTTATACATGACATGACAAATATACAAGAAAAGAAATCATTATACGAGTTCTAAAATTTTGTAAAAGAAGAAACAGCCCTGGTAATATTGAACTGAAAAAAGGTGCGAAATCGGCAAAAAGTCGATTTTTATAAAAAAAATTTCGTGGTAACATAAAATCTCGACGTTTCATACATTTTAAAGATGTTTGGCATCAAAAATATGAATTCGATTTCTGTAATTTCATGGGGTCCTCCCTTTGAAAAAAAATTTGAGATCCGGTTTACATCGTCGCTGTTGTGCTATCTTATGACAAACGCCATTTTGGGGTGAACTGAGTTAGATATGCCATGTTACTAAATTTTAAAATCTCCATAAAGTCGCGTTTTCAGAATTTTGAAATTCTGCTGGGTTACTGAGATATAGCGAAACACGATTATGACAAGCGCCAATTTCTCGAGTGATCGAGTTGTGCTATCTTATGACAAAGAAAAAAGAGACAACATTCTTAGTTTGTTGGCTTGCTATAAGCCGAAAAGCTTATAGCAAGCCAACAGATGTCTCTGATGACATAGGTAATTCCTATGCAGATCAACCATAAGCATTAGCTAGGTTCTTGTCACGGGAGCAAAACTTTTCCTACCATAGTTTTTTCTGGGAATGATGGCTTATGTATTCAAGATTATTGAGCAAATTTCGTTTTGAGATTTCCACTTGTTTTGGAAAGTATACCGAAATGTAGTGATGGATTATGCAAGAAGAATATTTGTTTCGTCTAGTCACCTGTAAACAATAACATTGTTTGATAGACATTGTCTCTAAATTGTCAATGAAACCAACTTTTGTTTATTGTTTTTCCTGAATAAAGGAGGAAAATTGGGAAAACTTTGTGTTCCAATACTATCATTTTGCAACCTGATATTGCTGCTATCGCATGGAAAAGTATAATATTGGACATAGTGATCTATAACGCATAATTTTACCAATCAGTTATAATTCATTTTTATATGAAATCTTCTGTGCACATTTGTGACACGTCATACATATTTTATCATGAATACACACTTATGACACGTATGCGAGCGACTTTGGTTTACATTTTAAGCAAAAACTGTAAGTGTAGTAAACCGATCTTCACACAAATCGAGAGATTACTTCAGAAAAGATAGAAGTATCGAATGTCTTCTCCGAAAAGCTTCTAGCATTTATAAATTTTAAGATATTCAATCTCAAACTTTAAAAATCGTTTTTCTCGAAAAGTTCTAAATGGCGCTTGTCATAAGATAGCACAACAGCGACGACATGGGAATTTAATATGTGACCGGACGGTTTAGTCTATATTTCCGGAACCATATCCGTACAAAATTTTATAGACATCTGTGGGGATGCTATAACTATCATTTGGGACTAAGTATGTGAAAATCAGCCCAACCATTTCTGGGAAACTGATGTGAGTTCGTTAATTTCGAAAGATGGCGGTTTTTCCCGGGCACTTCCGGAATCGTCTATGGTGGTCAATGTAGTCAACGACAGTTTGGTTGGCCGTCGGTGACTGCAAATTTAAGTTGTTTGAGAGACATTTTAGTTAAATTTTTACCTTTTTTACTTTCATCGCAGTATCGGTTTGAATCGCTATTTGCTATGTGATCGCACGCCACAACCTGTAACTCCAGAACCGGAAGCCGGATCGGGATGAAATTTAATAACCATTTACGGGGGCGCAATACCTTTCATTTGAAACTAAAATTGGTAGAATCGGTGTAGCCATCTCCGAGAAACCGATGTGACTGTTATTCTGTATTTGGATACTTCCGCCGGGGCTTCCAGAACCGATGATGGTGGTCAATGTAGCCAAAGAGACTTTGAATGGATGTTAGTGACCTAATACTACAAATCGAAGCAGTTGTGGTCATATTTTGGAAAATGTTTTACCTTTTTACATTCATTGCAGAATTTATTAAAATCGACATTTTCTGCACTATGCTATATTTCACCCTAAGGAGGAAAATTTGGTAAAAACCAAAATTTCTCACTAGGGTGAAAATTTGTTGGTAAAAACCAGTCTTTGTACAGGAGGGCACAAATCCTTATTTCATACTATGTTGCGTTTCGGCTTCGCCTCATCAGAAACCGACACTAACACATTGTCGGAATAGATTAGCGCCGGCTTGACGCAAATCCCTTAAAACTAAAACACACTATGTGTTTCAATCAAACGACTGATCAAACGTGATGTCCCGTTCGAGCAGAAGTTCTGTTTATGCCGATGAGACACAAGTGAAGCCGAAACTTGTCTTGGCTTAGCAGGCCTATGCGAAAGCACTATGCTATATTTCACCCTAAGGAGGAAAATTTGGTAAAAACCAAAATTTCTCACTAGGGTGAAAATTTGTTGGTAAAAACCAGTCTTTGTACAGGAGGGCACAAATCCTTATTTCATACTATGTTGCGTTTCGGCTTCGCCTCATCAGAAACCGACACTAACACATTGTCGGAATAGATTAGCGCCGGCTTGACGCAAATCCCTTAAAACTAAAACACACTATGTGTTTCAATCAAACGACTGATCAAACGTGATGTCCCGTTCGAGCAGAAGTTCTGTTTATGCCGATGAGACACAAGTGAAGCCGAAACTTGTCTTGGCTTAGCAGGCCTATGCGAAAGCACTATGCTATATTTCACCCTAAGGAGGAAAATTTGGTAAAAACCAAAATTTCTCACTAGGGTGAAAATTTGTTGGTAAAAACCAGTCTTTGTACAGGAGGGCACAAATCCTTATTTCATTTTCTGCGTGATCGTGCTCACCACCCTGTAATTCCGGAACCGGAAGTCAGATCCATCAGAAATTCAAAAGCAGCCTATGGGAACGTTGCACCTTTCATTTGAGACTAAGTTTGTTAAAATCGGTTCAGCCATCTCTGAGAAAAATGAGTGACATTTTTGGTCACATACACACACAGACGCACATACACACATACACACGCACAGACATTTGCCGAACTCGACGAACTGAATCGAATGGTATATGTCACTCGGCCCTCCGTTAAAAAGTCGGTTTTCAGAGCAATTGCAATACCTACACCTACACCTGATGTTTGGAGAAGCTTTTCATCTCATAACGGTGTACATGTGGTTAGGATGCGGGTAAAAAGACCTATTGCCCTTCCACTTGACTATACAATAAAATATAACGGAACTAACGGATGTTCAATAAAAATGAGAAGAATTTCAATACCTTTCTGTAATTCAAGTAAAGATAGTAATTTTTTCTCTCCAACAGGATTTCTCTCTGGATTCCCTAGGTGGCACAAATTTTCTCTCGGGTGCTGTCAGTTAAATTGAAGATAGCGTTGAAACAGAAAGCTTTCTGCGAGCGTGTTGTATGGTTTTACGACACACTTGGTCATCATGGAAAAAAGTTTACGGTTGACCACTTTCGAGATGAAAACGTGCCCGTGGAAACATTTTACCGGATCCTGGCATCCCTGAGCGTGGAGAGGAAGCCGGTAGCTGCTCTGCTCCCATACCTTGATTCACCGAACCCTCAAGATGGAGGACATCATCTGTCGGAAGAAGAATCGGTCCCCCGAGTACACAAACGAGCAGATAGCGATCATGAAATCGCAGTGTCGGTGGATGACGAAGAACTACCGAGGGACGTCGTTCGTGCTGGACGACGAAAGTTACTTTCCGCTCTTTCCTTTCGGACAAATGACCCTTTCGGCTAAATGACCCTTGCGGCCAAATGACCCTTTCGGTCAAAGGACCCATTCGGTCAAACCCATGCGACCAAATAGTTTTCGGATTGATCTAGAGCCATTGTAGTAACGTCTTTACCTTTAGGAGGTTTCAATAAAATGTATGGAGTATTAAATAAACAAAACTGCCTATTAGTGGTTACGCCCTCTATACGGTGGAATATGATACTAGAATTTTGTAGTCAAAAGTTGACTCATATCATGTACTAAAATTCTAAACATCTGAATAGCATAATAAACCTTATCCCTATTTCACGGAAGTTTGTAGGAATCGACTAATGAATCACCACCATGCGCTATTAGGACCTATGCAAAACTAACTCATACATCGCTACATTAAAAGTTTAATAACTTTTCCTAAAGAAGTTAGATTGATTTGCAGTTTTCGACAAGGTTGTAGACAATTAAAATATCTCTCTTATTTTCACTTGCAGTGATAAACTGATGCATACAGTGCCACCTAGCGATAAAAATGCAAGTTAGTTGCAATCATATTTTAAACTTCGAGCACGTGCTACCAGAACCTCCTGGTAGGGCTAGGAATCCACTCAGGGGTGTGTCGATTGAGTTTTTATCAATCTCGACTTAGTTTTCTTTCAATATTAACTCACAGTCACCGTAGAATGCTTTGTTTCGGTAAAGTATAATGCACCCAATTGGTCTGTGCGATTCACATTAAAACGTAAACTTTTTGCATTTATAAACAGTTTTGTTGGTTAAATTTGGTGTAGAACTTTACTTCCCCGGCAAAGAATCCAAAAGTACCTGCCACTCTCGCTGTGGAGGTTAAGCTGAACGAGCAAAGCAGCGAACCAGGTAATATAGTGGAATCGCCTGGGAAGCGAATTGCAATGTCTTCTGGGAATCTCAGCAGTGCGCAAAGAATACGATTATTCGACACCACGGTCGCTAAGGGGATTCCAACAAAGGAGCAAAGCTCACCTCCCTAGCTAACAGTTAAGGGCTACTGTAGAAACAGCTAACGTTAACACCGGAAGAACTCGTTTGATGTTGGACAGACCGGCAAAACTATATAAAAAAATAACATTGTAGCTTTGGCATAACCTTCATAAAAATTAACATTGTAGATAACGGTTTCATACTCGTACATTCTGTCGGTAACAAGATATCAAAATATATTTCATCTGTTCAGCTAAGCCCGTTTCCGTGAAAACCTGGCGGTTGTGCTACACTGAATTTATTTCTATTTGTACGCTTTTCACAGCTTTTGGTCTGCACGAAAATGTGACAAACCAGGCAGCTTTTGCCAAGGCTACAATAAATCGAACTCTTATCGGTCGGTATTTGCTTTAAAGCATATTCATGCATATAGCATAGCCCATAGCAGCCCCAGTTTCTTCAGATGGGCGAACCAAAGCATAACCAAATTATAAATAGGATCAAGGCGTGTCTGGCGCGCGGAAGAGCAACAGCGCGCATAAAGCGACCGAAAAATGTGTTTTCACGAAACTAGAACAAACGGAAAATCAACATCCGTTGGCAATTTGGTGGAGGCGGAAAATAAGTCCTGCCATTCGTCAATCGACTGTTAGCCCTTTCGGTGCGATCGATTGCACAGGTGGTGCCGGTGGATTAGTGTGTTTATATTTGCACAATCGTGTTGCGTTGGCTGTGTAAGGTGTCAGGTGATAGTAGGAGTAGGGAGAGGAAAAAAAATGAAAGTGATACAATTCAGTTTGCCCGAAAACTTTGAGCCTAAATCGAAGATTTATCGCCGAACAAAGTGAGTTTTGGTTGGGTTGATCAACACTTATAAATCTCTTAGAATTTTGAGAAAAGTTCGCCCTGTCGGAAATATTAGCACATTGTTTATCTTTCGAAAAGTGTGACAGCGCCAATATTTAAAAAGTAGCTGAATCAGTTCCAATCAAAATCAAAACATTGCAATTAGATCGCATTACATTTATTCATATTATTATGATAATAATGCAATTAGCTAGTAAATACAAAGGCAATTAAAGGAGGATATGCACTAGGTGGAATAAAGTCATTGTTGTTAATTCTTTTAAATATCATATCGGGAGTTTTCTTATCTAAAGGTACGGTCAGGAATATGTTAAAGTTCTTTTTAAAATCAAATTAAAATAAAAAATTGTCGAGGTTGTGATACTTTCTTCGAAATGCCGTGAAATACTGATACTTTTTAAATTACAAAATAGTTAATATATCACCAATTAATAAAATGTAACCAACTCAACAAAATCCTATGACAAACAGAAGAAGAATGTGTAATAGAAAAATAGAATAAACACAATATATTTTTTGAACTTTTACATAGAAAAACTCCCGATCCAAAATTTTTAATCGCTTTCTTTAAAAAAGTCAAAGGATGGTCTTTTTTCGACTGCTATGTATATATTAGGGTGGGACAAAAGTTAGATTCTAGCTACGAGCAACTTTTTAGGTACCATTTGGGTCCTAGAAGAACTGTGCAAATTCCCAGCTCGATCCCTGAAACTATATTTTTGCGCCCATTGTTTAAAGTTTACATGGGATTTTGTATGGGGACTTTCACAAAATAATTCCTCCAGGAGTCGCCCATTACTTCCTAAAAATAAATCGTTAAGTAGCTTTCATAGGAAATCCATTGATAAAGAAAAAAAGTCTCGAAAACCACGAAAAGATCTGACTCTTGAGAAAAAAGTTATTAAGCAGAAACCGATTGATGCTCTGACGATTGATAAAATATTCATTTTTTCTAGCACCACTGCTGTTGGTTGTCCAATTATACGCAATTTTATTTTAATCTTCTCTTTATGTGTCTAAATCATTTATCTATACTGTTTGGCCACTTCCCAAGAGTTTCTAGAGATAAATTAAGGCTATTTTGTACATAATAAGAGAAAGTTAAAATTTTTGTATATAATTTGACCGTCTGAAGCAGTGATGCTATGAAAAGTGAAATTTTCATCAATCTTCAGGGAATCATTCGGTTTTTGCTTAATAACTTTTTCCACAGGCATCAGATCGTTTCGCGCTCTTCTAGACTTTGGTTCCTTGACAAATTTTCTATAAAAATCTGACATCTATTTATTTTTAGGAGGTAACGGGCGACTCTTGGAAGATTTATTTTGCAAAAGGCAATTTCCCCATTCGAAATCCCATGTAAACTTTAAACCGTGGGCGCAAAAATATAGTTTCACCGATCGAGCTAAAAATTTGCAGAGTTGTTCTGGGAGCTAAATGGAACCCAAAAAAGTTACTCGGAGCAAAATTTTATTTTTTTCATATAACCATGTCCCACTCTAGTGTATATCTTCCTTGAATTCGACATTCATTATTCCCAGCAGGCATGAAAAACATATCATGATTCCCCATCGACAATGATGGAGATTTCGTTGGGCGGTTCCTGGAAAGCCTGGGGTAGGAATTTGCAAATAGATTGATAGGAAAATTTAAATGATGAAATACATCCTGCAGTAATTGGGTTATTTTAACGGAACCATCAAGCTATGATGGATATTGGTTCTGCGAATGGTTAATTGGGAATAAGTCCGATTATTTTGTAACATATAGAGCCGCAGCATGGCTTTCGAACAACCGCTTTTCACGCTTTGTTTTTGCGTTTCATTGGGTATCAGTGGGGTAGCGACATGAAATGCTTTGATCTTATTATTTAAATAAAGCAAAGGAAACGTGCCAAGAAGACTATCAATCCGGTTTGAGGCTACGTTCGATCCGGTCATAAAACATGATAGCTCTTGGTTTGCCTAGAGTTTCAACTACAACACTCTTTCTCAAGTTTACTTATATATTTTCGTCTTCCTCAAAATTTTCGTAGTAGCACATCACATATATTTTTTCCATCAAACTAGTGTCGGATGACCTTTGGCGAGATTGCTTTGCGTCTTCTTCGATAAGGACCGTCTGCATGATCGGTTGTTTGTGCCTCGTAGTATTGCAGTAATTACAAGCAAGTGGGTCTTTGTAGGATTTTTTTATTTCTTGAGAGGCAGACAATTTTCTCTTTTGAGAGGCCGTCAATATACTTTCGATGATAATTATTCTAGCTTACTGTACGATCTTTGCAACAGTTAAGGTGGCCTGCTTTACTGCCCATGACCACATTTCCGTTTCCCTTGGTTCTATGACACTGAGAAAATGAGCGGAAAAAGTTTGCTTTAATTTTCGCTATTTTTGATGAAATTTGTAGTCTTTCTCTTGTTCGTTGTTTGGACTACCGGGACCGTAGCGTAGTCTTCTGGTGCCTTTGGTAGAGTCTCAGTTATGCGCCTTTTTGCCGTCTATGTTGGCTTTCTTTTTCAGTGCGACTTTCAAATAGTCATTTTGTGTGTACCTGGAAATGATATTCCTATCCTGCCTTATTTTATGACTTAACCTCACTTATTTTATAAAGCATACTAAAATTTTACGCCCTCCCTCTAAGGTTGGCGTCCTTTCGGGAGCCAACCTAGCTAACCGCACGCTATGGCTCTGGATGTACCTGCCCGGGGTGATGGCACCGGTGCCAGATGTTACGGTAACAGAAATGGTCAAGTCAAGACTGGACACCCACAGCGTCTAAGTGCACAAACTGGTTCCTAAAGGTAGAGATGTGCGCACCTTAACATTCGTTTCCTTCAAAGCTGGATTGCCTATTGATAATAAAGACAAAACAATGACTACTTCCACATGGCCCGTTGGTATCCGATTCCACGAGTCCTCAACCGACAGCAGGAACACCGAAGGCAGTAAAGTAATGCCTCATCCGTCACATGCTGCCAGTTTCCAAATAAGTCAAGTTTCAGATCGACACTTCATCGACACAACTTTGCCTCGCCTGTCCACTCAAGCCACCAATTCCAATTCTAAGTCGGACACCAATTCCAATTCTAAGCGGACGGTTTATTGTCCGTCTACTATCAAAATGTCCAAGGCATGAGAATGCAAACTCAGGATTTCTTGCTGGCGCTCTCCTCTTGCGATTATGATGTTATTGTTCTCACAGAAACCTGGTTGTGCGCTGACATATATAACTCGGAACTTTCATTGAACTACACAATTTATCGTTGCGATCGCAGCTCTTCCTCTAGTCAACTTCGTTGCGAGGCGGCGTTCTTATCGCGCTAAAAATAATATCACCGGCACTGGAATAAAAATGCCTGGTTTTGAATGCTTGGAACAAGTTATTGTGCGCATTCCACTATCAAATTGTATATTTGTTGAATATATCTGCGGCCGAACAGCACTCCAGACCTGTACTGTGCCCACTCCTCTGCCGTTCAACAAATTCTGAATAAAGCTAGTAGTTCAGACAGTGTACTCATTGTAGGTGATTACAACCTTCCCCATCTCAGATGGATGTTCGACGATGATCTCAAATGCTACCTGCCTGTAAATGCCACAAACGAACAAGAGATAGCTATCACGGAATCTCTATCTAGCTATCCCTGGGGGACTGTGTCAAATCAACTCTCTCACTAACGCAAATGGACGGACGCTCGATCTGGCTTTCGTGAACTACGCCGATTTAGTCGAACGTCGAGACCGCAACCACGGCGAAGGCATTCGCAACACTTGGTTTCTTGAAGCGAAATATCACCGGCTTTGACGATTTCTACGCACTAAAATTTATATATTGCGGATTGGTGCGAAGCTTTTTGGAGAATGCTGCGCAAGTGTGGGCTCCTCACGATAACGTCCAAATAAACCGGTTAGAATGCGTACAAAAATGTTTTGTGCGATATGCTCTAAGAAATGACCCTGCCCATCTACCACGTTATAACGATAGATGCATGCTACTTGAGTTACTTGCCTTACCGTTCAGGCTAGAGCCTTGTTGTCTATTGCTGTATGCAGAAACTATCTCCACTCCATTCGGTCCATTGCTGCTTGTCGCCTGCCTCGCAGTCTTCGAAGGGTCCGCAGGTCGTCCTCTATCTGGTTGATCCACCGTGCTCGCTGTGCGCCCCGTCTTCTTGTTCCCGTAGGCTCGTCCTCAAGAACCATCTACACTGGGTCGTCGTCCGACATTCTTACGACGTGTCCAGCCCACCGCAAACGTCCTATTTTTGCGGTATGCGCGATGGATGGTTCTTCCAGCAGCTCATGCAACTCATGGTTCATTCGCCTGCGCCACGCTCCGTCTTCCATCTGCACGCCACAATAGATGGTAGCAACACCTTTCGTTCGATAACTCCAAGGGCGCGTTGGTCCTCCACGAGCATAGTCTAGGTCTCGTTGCCGTAGAGGACCACCGGTCTAATCAGCGTCTTGTAGATCATCAACTTCGTGCGGCGGCGAATTTTGTTCGACCGGAGCGTCCTCCTGAGTCCAAAGTAGGCACGATTTCCCGCCAAGATCCGTCTCTGAATTTCTCTGCTGGTATCATTGTCGGCGGTTACCAGTGAGCCCAAATACACGAATTCGATTTCGTCACCGTCAATCCGGACTCGGAATGGGAGGTTCACATTGTTGTTGTATTCACGTTGTATTCGCGGCACTTCTGCAGAACCTGCCGTATCGCGAATATTTGGTCCGTGGTGGCGCGGGAACCCATGAATCCCGCTTGGTAGTGCCCCATGAACTCCCTTGCAAATGGTGACAATCGGCGACAAAGAATTTAGGAGAGGACCTTGTAGGCGGCGCTAAGTAGTGTGATCGCACGGTAGTTGCAGCGATGCAACTTGTCACCGTTTTTGTTGTTCCATCGCTTCGCGATCTCGTTCCTCCTGTTGGCGCTTCTTTTTCCGGAGGACCGATGTTTGCCCGTTCTGTGCTTGTTTGTATTGCTCCACATTCTGTCTCGTTCCGTGCTGCAGCATCTTCGCCCGTGCTGCATTCTTCTCCTCGATTAACTGCTTACATTCGTCATCGAACCAGTCGTTACCTCGATTCTGAATCGCTGTACCTAGTGCCGCTATAGCAGTACTTCCTATGGCGGAACGGATCTCCCTCCAGCCATTTTCAAGAGTAGCTGTGCTCTGCTGTTTGTGTTACCGACATTATAGTTTCGCTGCACATTCTTTTAAGAATGTTTACATTCGATATGGTGTGTAGTAATATTGACTGCCCAGATATTCTTGCAGAGATTAATGTGTGTACCTCCTCGCGCTCTAAGAAACCGTCCTCTTTGACACCGTACTGCTTATGGACAAAACAATCCTGTGGATAGATGTTGCCACAACTTCAACGAAACCTCACAATGAGGGTCGAGCTTAGGCAGCATAACTACGCTCGATTCTCATTAGCAGAAGATAAAAGTTAAGCCCGTACGATATTAAGCATGTTCTAATGACCCTGCCACTTCTAGTTTTCCGATTTATTTACTTCACATCCTTGCTCTCACTTGAGTACTATGGCTCTAATTTTCATAACTTCCCCTACCCAGTAATCTCTAGCTAATTCAATGTCGTTAAAATGTAAAGAAGAAAATGTGACTAACTAAAAAGGAAAAAATAAAAAAAATGATATTAGGAATTCTTTATAATTTAGAATTTAGATAGTATGTTATTTTTATATAATCTGTACGGTATTTACCGAAGATCGGAACAAATAAACAAATAAATAAATAAATAAAAAAGGCTTACAGCACTAACATACTGGTACGTTCTGAAATTAAAGGAAAGCTATCTAATCCAATTAAAGTCACCTTAGGAGTTCCACAAGGATCCCATTTAGGCCCTCTATTGTTTATTCTATACGCGAACGGTATTTCCTGAATAATTTATGCGGATGATATGAAACTTTACCTGGAGATAAGAAATGCCGCGGATATTAATACATTCCAAAACTAAAAGCAAATTCTCTACACGTGGTGTCCAAAAACCTGAAATAGGTTAACTAAATCCGACTCTTTCAAATTGCTAGAAATGTTTATAAAAATAGTGGGAACTTACATGGGAATCGGTCGTTTGGAAACTTGTGTGTATGCACCTCCTTTTACACACTTACTTTCTCATACAAATCAGCTCACTGGTTGCAAACAACGACAGAAATCAATTCAATTTCCTGCGCTCGTTGCCCTACCAGGATTACACATCGCTGCACGTACAGATACCATGCCGTGATGCTGTTATATAGCACCGGTATTAAATATACCTATAGTACCTTGCGCGCCAGCTTATTGTTACTTCAGTTGCGTTTCGTTGCGTCAGCGAGAAGTAATTTTCTAGGGATGCAGAGGCTCTAATATTGTGAAATACAACTTAATGCGGTATATATGAGTCCTTTCTAGCTGTGCGAGCACCGTGCATTGCGAAAGCAGCGAAGCAGAAAAAGTTTTTCGATTTATATTTCAATATTAATTTTTAATGAAAATTAAAGTTACCGTAGCTTACCTACTACTACGGCTGACGGTGACTGATGGCTTGATTCGTATGGTAGGAGAGTTGGACTAGCAACTTTCATTACATTAGAATTGTTATTTCGGTTGACGATTGCTGTGTGGCCGCTTTTGATTGATATGCTTTAAAACGGGTGTAGTTATGTGTGTTGTGTATTCATAAGAATGAAACAATTATTGAACAGATCTGTGCGCACAAGAGTTTTGAATCACTTGTGAAACTTCTACATCTTCAAAGAAAATTGGCTTGCTGCGAGCTTTTCTGATGCATAGGGACCATTCATAAATTACGTAACGCAAAAATTGCCCAAAATTGACTCCCCCCTCCCCCTATGTAACAAATTGTCACAAATTTTTCCATCCCCCCCTCCCCTGTTACGTAACAAATTCCAAGAAAAATTTTTTTTTCTTCGATGAAAACATGTTACGTAACGATCTAGTTAACACCCCCTCCCCCCTATGTCACAACTTGTCACAACTTGTCGTACCCCCCCCCCCCCCCTAAAAGCGTTACGTAATTTATGAATGGTCCCATACATCGTGTTTGGTAGCAATGATGTCGTTTTCTGTCGTGCTTCTCATAACTATATTGGGATCTTCCGTCATAAATCAGAATAAATTGGTTGTTGTTTGGGGATTTGTGCCTTGTTATATCGTCTCTTCATTTTGCTGCAGAGGAGAGGATACAGTAGAAGGTAGGGAAATGGAAAATGACAACACAAAACCATCACAACACAAAACAGTAAACAGAATTCTTCACTTCTGAAGGAATAATTAACCCCACTGATAAAGCCTATAGCTCGTTACCTCACTGGGTCAGGAACAATAACATATATTTTAGATCCCCTCAGATAGTTTCTTCTATGTATGAGGATCCAAAAATCAGGAAATGCAATTGCATTTCTGCAAGGCAGTAAGTCCAGTAAGTGTCCGGCAATTGTGCTTATGAAAATACAACGAATTTTTCAAAACAAACAAATCATTCACCCCCTCAGAAGGCAACATACTAAACTGCAACCATGCAAATAATTCCTTTCTAAATTACTTACATCGTTCATTCGTATGCACACGCCGTGGATAAACCGTTAATTTCGAGTGCGTTAGCGGGTCTGCTTGAGTTCGCGAAGGAAAAGAAGTTTGGACGTGGTCGTCCAAGCGAAGAAGGTGGTGACACAAATAGGAAGCGCCGCAAGCAGCCGGACGCATCTGTACACGATACGAGGAATAATTTCCTGCAGAGCAACTAGTGCGCTGTAGGGAGAAAAGAAGCATTGAAATCGTCGCACGTAAGCAGCGCATTCCTCCGCTGTTCACACCTGTAAAAACATCGCCGAACTCAGAGCTGAGTTTGAATAGCAGGGATATAAACCTTGTTTCAAGCTCTGTAGTACCTGGACAAAAATTGTTTGTTCCAGTTTGGATGAGTACAACGGCTGGAACGCTCGCTCATTTCGAAACAAGCATATCGAGCTGCTCAACTTCATGAACGCGCAGCAGATAAACATAGCTATCACCACAGAGACCCATCTGAAGCTGGAAGTAAGCATCTACATACCAGACTATCGGGTCTTAAGCCTCCATAGATCCAATACTGTAGGAGCGGAGTGGCTGTTGCTGTGAGGCGCAACATCCAGTGCCGCTTGTTGCCGAACATCGAACTCAACTGAATCTAAGCGATCGGGATCGAGGTTGCCACTTCGACTGGCCTCATTATCATCATCGCGTCCCTTTGTCCTAAACCAATTAGTATCAAGGACGGATCGCCGGCTTCATTAAAAAGTGACTTAGCCAAGCTTATGCGACGCAAGGTGAGGCCGCAGGGGATCTCAACGCGTGACACGAGATTTTGAGTAACAGAAGGCGGAACCGAAATACATTCATTCTTGCTGCCGACTTCGAAGTCGATCAATACAACTTTCTCGCACCGAAGTATCCGACGAGAATATCCATATCGGGGGTCTATTTTATACTGGTTATATTCACTACCAACATCGCCACCGATAATTCACTGGTCGGTGCTAACGCTGGATAATACATCCGAAACATTCCAACATAAAAATCGGCGAAACTGCTATCGCCATTTAACACCGCAAAATTCTTTAGCCCTTTGGCTCTCGACCCGGTCCCATTTAGCATCGCAACTCCTTTAGGCCCATTGGCTCCTTTCTTGTGCCATTTGGCACCACTTCCTCGTTGAGCTCTCGAGTTGTTCACGTACTACTCGGTCTAGTCTCCGACGATGGACCTAGCTTATTCCGAATTAGAATTCCCCAGCGAAAGTTCTCCCGAAACCGACTCAATAAGCCTTGTTCCGAGGTCAATCCGGGGGAGCAAGGCGTTCGGTTCAGTGGTGCCCGACGATCCGCAAATGGTGATGTCTCATCGCCATCTACTCAATCTAGTCCCCGGCGGTAAATTTTGCTTACGCCGAAGGAGAGTTCCCCGACGGAAAAAGTTCTCCAGACGCCGATTCTTCTTCTGTTTTAAATAAATTTCTCTCGGGCCCACCGGTAGGGTGTCGTGGCCAGTCCGGAGATTGCGGGTGGAGCGTGGCGTCTGGTTCGGACATTCGAAGACCACGTGCTTTGGTTTCTCCTCGATGTTCTCACACTCCAGGCACAACGTTAACGTTGTGTACCGGAACCGATGAAGATACTTCCAGATGCAACCGTGATCAGACAGGAGCTGTGTCAGGTGGAAGTTCACCTCTACGTGCTTTCTATTGAAGCATGTCAACAGGTTTAGGATAAACCAATAGGTCCACCTTTCTTTTTCTGTATTGTCCCATTCCTGCAGCCACCTCGCCATCAAATCGACTCTCACCATCTTCCTCATGTTTCTGGTGTTTTCCGATTGTAGTACTCGATAACCTCCTCCAGGGCAATGCAGGTGGGGATCATCCCGGTGATAATGCATACTGCCTCCAACGATATTGTTCTGTACGCGCTCGCGACTCGTATGGCCATCCGTCGGAACGTCCTGTACCGCTTTTCGCGGTTCCGTTTGGTTTTCAGAGAAGCACCTACACCGTGAGCCCCATATCACAGTATCGATAACGAAGCACTAGCTAGCAGACGTCTCGTGCTTCTTGGACCGCTGACGTTTGGCATGATTCTCGCTATCCTGTTCGTTGCTTTTGCCGAACTTTCGCAGAAGTGGTCTACGTGGTTGTTGAAGTTCAACCGGTCGGGTAGTTTTCCGAGTTTTCTGAGTGTATCCAGTAGACATATAGGCCTATACGAGGCGGGATCTCCCGGTGACTTCTCTGGCTGTAGCAGCATCATCAGTTTCTGTACTTTCCACATTTCGGAGAAGTTGTTATCATCTAACCATTTCTGCAGCACCATCCTGAACATGTTCGTATATACTAGGATCACAGCTTTTAGCGCCACGTTTGGTATTTCAACCAGACCAGGGGCTAGACGCCGTTTACTGCGTGGCTCCAGATTTCGCAACATTGTGGCGTCACAGGCCGTCACAATCCTTCTTATTAGATTATCCGCATAAACATTCTCGGGCTCGCTGGTCGGCCGAAGTGCCTCAACGAAGAAGCCTTCCACTTTCGCTCGCAGGTCATCCTTCCTGAGCTGCAGGATACATCCTCTTGTGTCGGTTACTAGAGCTTCCTGCAGGATAAATCCTCCTGTATTGGTTACTCTACTGCCAATTTCACATCCCAAGAACTGAAGTCACCACCAATGACTACGAACCATCGGCCGATCAACTGCTTGGTTAACTGTTCCAACATTAAGCTGCCCCACTAGCCACCTTGTAGCTGCGTGACAGCTACACACAAAGACGCCGTTGATTTTGGCGATCACGAAGCCTTTTTTTGCTCGCGAGCTTTCTGAAGTTAACTGGGAGCCTCGCTTGAATTATGAAATGGCTCGACCATTCATCCATTTAGTTCTAATTATTCCTCTTGCTTTCTGTCACTCTCTCTATCTATTAAGTTATATAGATCCTCTGCGTACTTGAGACCCTTTTGCTCCAAACTCCACTCGGATATTACCCAGCGGTAAGTTACTGCAAGGCATTTAGTTCTGGTTTCTGTGAGCCATTTAGCTCCGTATTCCGTTAGCCATTCAGCTCCCAGCTATGTCGCAATCTACTCGAATAGTCCCTGGCTTTAAACTCACCTAAATCCGACTGAGAGTTTTCCGGTAGCGGAATTTCTCCCGAAACCCGCTTACTTGAGCCATTTAGTTTCCAGGTGGTGAAAGTACCGATGTTTATTTCGTGAACCAATTAGCTCTCAGTTTTGTCACGATACAGATGAGCCATTTAACTCTCAGGTGCCGAGGTCTGTCGTCAATTTACACTACAAGGAAATATTCTCAAAAGATATCTTTTGCTAATGAAATTTAGAGAAGGCACACTCTTGTTAAGCATGTTAAATTTTTCAAATTCCATTAAAATATTTCTCCCCGCTACTACGCCACTGGGCCTGGATATCCTAACTGCATATTTCACGAACTGGAACATTGTAATCAATGAGACAAAACTCAAGACCTGTTTCCGCATTCGAGATTGCAAAGGCTTGTTCCGTCTGACAATTGTAAAATTCAGTTTGGCGACGCCCTCATTCAATGGTCCGACGAAGTGATCAACCTCGGTCTGACTCTAGACAGACATCTGATCTTCAGGCCTCATGTTGACAAAATGAATGTGTTAGTATTAAGTTAGTTTTAAAGGTAGGTTATATAGGTAGGATTTTGTTAAAAAAATTAACTACTATTATAATTTAAAAGCCACAAGAACTGCCAAACAGCAAATATATTTTTTACTTTTTTAACTACATTCAATTAGCTAGAGATTGGTGGAAAGTTATAAAAATTTGGAGCTATAGTACTCAAGTGAGAGCAAGGATGTGAAGTATACAGATCGGAAAACTAGAAGTGGTAGGGGCATTAGAAAGAGGCTTGAAATCCTACAGGCTAGTCTTTTGTCTTTTGTTGGCAGGGGTCGAGTTTAGGCAGCATAACTACGAATCGCTCAAGTCTCCCAACATACCTCCTGGTGAAGACAGACTTTCTTTTGTCGGTTCTCACGGTTCCTCCATTTTGACCAAGGCTGATTTATTTCAGTTCGGACAACCAAGCCTCGGAAGAAAGCCTTAATAATAAAATATTTACTATGTGCAATATGGACTAGCCAACCGTTATCATAGTAAATTTACAAAACGTTGCAGAAACGTTAAGGGAATGAGAATACGAAACTGATTCATTTACTATTTTCTGACTATGCGGCCTCCAAAACTTTCCCTTGACTATACCTTAGCCTCGGTTCCTGTACGCGAAACATAATAATACAATTACAAAACTTTCGTTCTCTTCCACAATAACCTGCCATTTACTTTTGCCGGCTCGACTTCTGAACGCGCTGCCACAAAACGGCGGTTTCATATCCCACCAACATCCCGCAAAGGATACCACGATGCCTGTGGATCTCACCGGATACACTTTTCACATTGTGCGAGATTGTGCTGCGGAAGTTGCTGCTGACGGTTGTACCGCGGCGGAAGTTCTGGTCAACCGTTATTGTGAGTACATATAGCTATTTAATTATTCGTGTATTTGAAGACATTAAAGAAAATAAAGCAAAACCTATTTCGCGTTCAAATGCACTCAATATATAACTTTATAACCAGAAAACCCTATCTTCTCTATCAACCCACTCGTGCTATCGATTAATAGATAAATTTCTTTCTACGCTCCAAACAGTCCCTGCTACCATGTGAAACTGCCCGCCAGACCGTCCGCCACCAGATCGAGCGGCCCGAAGAATTCAACCGGTTTGAGCGGACTGCCGTCAACTACGCCAACCATTGGGCTCTGCTAACGGCCACAATCCAGCGTCAACTGCCGGTGCTGTCAAACGTTCGTGTCGGTTCATTGGTTCGGAATAAAATTACTCAACTGCTGCTGGACTTGGACTGCTATAGTGGTCGCGGTAGCGCCAGTGATTGCCAACAGCTGGCACCGTTCGAGTTTCCATTTCAGTCTGAGTTTGTCGAGCTGGACGACCTAACGAGCGAATTCGAAACTCAGCCGGTAGTGGCCGCCATGGAAAGGCAGGCGTTCGATCCCGAAGGAATAAAGTGTCACTATTGCCGTGAGCAAACTGATTACTATGCACTTTCGCTAGGAACCAAAGGGCCGGCGGCGGTTCAGCAGCTGATGGTGACGGGACAAGCCACGTCACAGCAGGTCTTACGCAGCAGCTGTCGGGTGCAGATTAACGAACTCTTTCCGTGTGGTTGCTGTCAAGCAAAAATGTAATCATACAACACACACACATGCAGCGAACCGAACTGGGTTGGATTGTATGCAGCACTAATTGAAAAGGATGTTACTCACCTGCACTACTATTATCACAGAATCATTTTGTAACGGACCGAAGATGTCCTCGTTCAGGATCGTCTGCAGCTCGTTGTAGCGGTGTATCATGCGGAGGATTTCGCTGATGTTGGCTGACCGCTGGGCGCCCTCACCAGAGCCAAGCTGGCTGCCATTTTGACCTGCGGTGGGGGCGACATGGAAAGGAGAAACAAAATTGTTAAGCCTTGAATTGGTTCCGGATTAGTTGGAGTAAATTGAAACTGGTGAAGGAATGCTAGTTAAATTTATTTTCACGTTACCGTTGGCTGAAGTTGATTTGAATAAAGTATTGCATAATAAAATATATCGGTAACAATGTTTTTTGTTGTATTGTTGTTTTGAAGAGGAAAGTAGGCATTAGTATGAAAGGAACAAAAAGTTTGAAAGGAGGCGATTTCAATATATTTTCTTGGAGTGTCTAAACTAATATAAAAATGATACTCTTCTATTTAAGAAGATTGATATTATAGGTACCAGGTTCATCAAACAGCGTCAATTTGTTGGTTCCGTAAATGTCAGAGGTATTCCCCACGTTGTGTGATGGCGGAAAATGTCGCAACTCGCTAGGTCTTTAAATAGAGTGGAACAAACAAAAACAAAGTTTGGGTACTACTTTTTGTTCCAGAGCTTGACATTTCACTTGGACAGATTGAGTAGCAGATACTTAGAGTACGATGATACTGCACTAAGGAATCATCCCGGTCGGAGCTCCGACGCGCGACGACCTTGGTGCAATCAGATAAGGTTTAGGCAAACTGTTTAAACATAACCCGGTAGTCGTTGCTCCGTTTTTCTGGCAGATATAAATTGGAAAATAACACCTGTATAAATACTACCCTGAACGATTTGTATTTGTTGCATCGTATGACAACCAAAACACTTGTGACAACTATGGAAAATTTAGCTGTTATGATAGAATATTTCTTAATGCCAAGCATTTTTAAAATTTAAGATGCAACTAAAAAATCTTTACCGGACGTGAATGATTTGAGGATTTTAAAAAAGTGAAATTATCAATAATAACTCATCCACTTACGCCTTATCGTCCATTTAAGGAAGTTGCCCTTCAATGCCAGCTTCTTTCTTCGAACAACCTGAATAAGCTGTGTAATGTCGTTAGTGGTTGATTCAACCGGCTAAGAATTACACTACGGACTACCTGCCCCGGTGGTAAAAATCCACCAACCAAAATGTTTTAAAATATTCTCAATGCCAAACGGAGCCTAGGAGGCGCCGGACGAACTCCCCAGTTTTTCGCCGATGTTTATTATTTTGCGGAATTTTTGTCGGCTGAGGATTTGGTGAGACTTTTGGCTGATGGTATTTTGGGTGAAGTTTTGCTGGGTTTCGATTATCAAATTTCGTTGTGTACAAACGAACCTATCCCGAAGCCATGTGGTATCCGGCCAAGAATTGGCCACTGGGTATATTTGTTGTATTTATTTTATTTATTTATTTCGTCAAGCATATGTAGACTACATAGAATGGTTTTACAATATTTACTTATATACTATACATTATTTCTACGGTTTAGTTCAGATTTGATTTGTTTTCTAGACATGGAAAGGTCAATTATTACACAATTTTCGTTATAATGGCGCATCATTCTATTGATGGGGCTATTTTTAGCATAGTTTGTCCTAAAAGATTGTTCTTGGAATAAATTACGAGTTCTTAGTTGTCGGCTAGGTACATAAAATTTTATTTGCGAAAGTAATTGTGCGGATTGTACACGTTGAGAAATAATGTCGTTGATAAAGTAAAGCATGGCAAATTCGCGGCGTTCTTTGAGTGTTTGTATATTAATGAGCATGCAACGTGCTTTATACGATGGAAGAGGAAATGTCGTCCAGTTTAGTTTACGAAGCGCGTACAAAATAAATTGTTTTTGGACTGATTCGATGCGTTCTTCGTACAGGACAGTGTGTGGGTTCCATACTATGCTGCAATATTCCAAAATTGGCCTGACATATGTATTGTATAATGATTTTATTGTGTAAGGGTCTTCAAAATTGTAGGTGAAACGTTTAATAAAGCCCAGCATACTATTTGCTTTATTTATTATTGTATTATAATGTTCAACAAATGTGAGCTTGGAGTCTAAGATTACACCTAAATCTCGTACAATTTTGCATTTTTCTACAAGTTGGTTGCCTAAGTGTATGTCTATGGGAACATTTGAAATTTTTCTGCTGAAGGTTATTGAGTTGCATTTCTTTACATTAAGTTGGAGTAGACTTTTGCTACACCACGTGTGGAATATATTTATTTCGTTTTGGAATATTTCAGTGTCTTTGACATTTCTTATTTCCATGAAAAGTTTCATATCATCTGCATATATAAGCACTTTTAGATGTTTGAGTATAAAGGTAATGTCATTAACGTACAAAATAAAAAGAAGAGGGCCTAAGTGGGAACCCTGGGGTACGCCAGAGGTGACAGAAATTGGTTCCGAGAATATATTCTGAAAGCGAACTGTTTGTTGACGTTTCGTTAAATATGATTCGAGCCATTTCAATAGTTTATTTTCTATGCCATATTTTTGCAGTTTGAAGAGTAATAAAGGTATGTCAATACGGTCGAATGCTTTACTAAAGTCTGTGTAGAGTGTTTCCACATGGTTGCCATTGTCCATTGCATTTACAGTAAATGTTACAAATTCTAAAAGGTTTGATGTTGTTGAGCGGCCTTTATAAAAGCCATGCTGCTTGCTTGTTATTTGATTTTTGATTTGCTGAAATATTTTGTCATTTACTAGTTTTTCGAATAATTTTGGAATGCATGATATAATGGCAATCCCACGATGGTTTCGGATGTCCGATTTAGCGCCTGATTTAAAAATTGGCACTAAAAAGGATGATTTCCATATTTCTGGGAATGTTCCATTTTTCAGTGACATGTTGAAAATATGTAGTAGTGGTAGAGTGAATTCTTCTGCTAGATTTTTTAAAAATATTGGTGCTATTCCGTCCGGTCCAGGTCCTTTTGATGCGTCCAAGTTTTTTAGTGCGGTGGTAATTTCGTGTTCAGATAGTTCGTGGACGGCAATGTCATTTGAAAATTCAGGTATAAATGAAAAGTAGTCGCGGTCGCGGTCTGTTTCGGAATATGAAGTATAGACTTCTTGAAAGAATTTTCCAAATAAATTGCAAATTTCAGTATTGTTATTTCCTACATGTCCGTCAAAATGCATTTGGGATGGAAAGTTGCTACTTTTCAATTTCGTTTTCACGTAATTGAAGAAATTCTTTGGACAGGTCTTGATTTCAGTCTCGATTTTACGATTATATTCTTCATGTGCAGTGTTAATGGCTATGTCGAGTTGGGAGCAAATATCCAGATAGTTTTGCCGATTTGTAATGCTATGTTCTTTTTTGTAAATTTTATGTGCCTTTTGCTTTCTATTTTTTAAATTTTTCAGTTGTTGGTTGAACCATACAGGCTGCTGGCCGCCATGAGTTCTTCTTCTTCTTTTTACTGGTACTGTTCCAGAGATTAAATTAGTTACAATTAAATAGAATTTAGTCACTGCTTCGTTGACATTTCCTTTCATACTCAATACAGTTTGCCAATTTATTCTACATAGTCTACGTTTGACTTCTTCGAAGTCAGTTTTATGGTATTCCGGCAATTCCTCATACTCCAAGTCGTTCGGGGAAGAGTTTTGATGAATAAAAATTGAATATTCGATTGCTGTGTGAAATACTTCATTTTTCCATAATGGAGTTAAAGATGCATTAACACAGAACACCACCTAGAGATCCCTTGGCCTATGTGGTGGTTCTTCGCCTAGTTACATTTAAGGATAGACGAAAACTTATTTTTAATCGAATTTTTAGTCCAGTGGAAATCGAATACTGTGGAAGCTCTATTGAAAACTCACTGAAGTCCGATGACAGCGCTGTGGCTACCGTAGTTTGTTCCCCTAAAAGGTAGTCGCAGAAGAGAGACGGCGCCGGTGGTTGAGTGGTAAGCGTGACCGCCACTCATTCCAGTTGGCCTGGGTTCAATTCCAGCCGACGTCGTCGAGATTTTTCTGAGGTGAAAAAATCTGTGGTCACGTCTTCCTTCGGAAGGGAAGTAAAGCCGTTGGTCCCCGGTCCATGAAATTGGTGGATCGATATCTAGTCCAGGTAGTGGAATCACCTCTCTGGCGTCGGTAAAGAAGAAATCCAACTTCTATACTCTACTAACAAAAATATCCTCCTCCCGTGATACTTGTGGAGTGCGCAGTAGTATATACCGCCTCTAGCAAAAGCAAGTATCGGACTAACCATTCCTTCCCTTTCCTTCCGCGATCTACGTTCGGGCCTGGCCGGCGCCGGTATTGATCAGAAACACTTTAGGATTACCAGAAGTTGCACATTGAAAGATGTTTCGCTAATCCCAAGCATAGTTATCTACTGATTCCCTGTGCAACTTCAGCTAGTCCCGATCGATAACGGAGTAGCAGCCAAGGGTGGTCGCACAAGCTCAAGGTAGTCGCAGAAGAGAGTTAATACGTAGTGTTCGAATGCGGTCTTGAAGATTCAGGCGTTCAAGAATTGTAGAGTAAGGCAGAGAGTAAGTCCGAGATGAATAGGGCTACAGAACAGTCCCTCCGGATACAGAGTGTATCGAGGTGTATTCAACTGGCATTAGTTTTCGTATCTCAGCAGTTGGAATCTGTTTCGAAGGCGTTGGACAGCTTCGATTCTGCAAATCCTGTTCTTGTAGTACGGATTCCAAACAGCAGAACAATATTCTAACATCGAGCGACCAACGCGCAATAAATCGATTCAAGACAGTATACGTACCTGATTTTTTTGCTATTCGGAATATGAACTCTAGCTGTCTTGATGCCTTGTCTACAATATATAAAGTATGGTTTAAACGTTAGTGCCGAATCCAAGATGACTCCAAGATTCTTGGCGTGAGAGTGTCTTGGAATACTCGAGTCGAACAGACGATAATTGAACTGGATCGGATGACGTTTCCGCGCAAACGTGACGGTTGAGCAGTTGCTCGGGTTTAGAATCATCACATCACATACTGAAGCTGTTCATTTCACTTTGAAGAAATTTGGTATCGATAAAATCCCACATCTGTCGAAAAATCTTCCTATCGTCAGCGAAGGAGAGGCCCTTGTAGTTTGATATTAAAAAAGGGGAGAAATATTACTGGGCAGAAGTGACTTCCTTGCGGAATGCCTGATGTAGCGAGAAATGGTGCAGATAGATAGCCCTTAATGCTGATTTGGAGCTGCCTGCTATTGGGACCAAACCACCGAAGAAGTTGACCATGAATACTGAGTTTATCTAGCTAGGCTATTGCAATATAATAGTTAATTTTGTCGCAGGCCGCGGATAGATCTATGTAAATAGCATCGGTTTGTAGTCCGTCAGTGAATCCAGTAAATATATACTAGACCTTTTAACATTTTGAAAAAGTTTTCAAATAACATGGGTCAGCTCAAATTTTTGTTCTAGGTGTGAATTTAAGAACTTTCGCCAAAAATGACTCAATTTGAACATGATTTAGAGGTGTCTCCAATCAAAAATCGTGTTTTTGATATGCTTCCATAGGAAGATCACGTACACTCTGATTTAAAAGGCAATACATGCCCACATATCATCAAAGGTTGTTCCTTAGACAGATCTTAACACGTTTTAACAGGTGAACATAGCTCTAATCGCAATAAGAAATTTGTTAACTGGATTTTTATAAAGAAACGAATACCAAAACCAAGAAAAAATACTACTAATTTTCCTTGTTTTTTTATACTTGTCTATTCTGCGAGACGGAAAATGGAGGATGCACTAAAAGGAGATCATATCAATGCAATACTGCGTGGTAAATGATAAAACTTTAGAGAATAAGGTTAACTAAATTTACTACATAGTAAAGAAGTCGATTCGATGGCTTATTGCTAGAAAAATATCTCAACAGTTACCGCTGATTTATAACTAATGATCATGTTGTAATGACTAGCACTTGTGTTAGCCGCATTTAACGAAACTAAACATCAATCTGTCACAGGTGACGAGCATCGCTGTCCTCGATGAGGTTAATACAAAAGTTGAGCAGGAACGATGATAGATGGCGCTAGTGGCATTCAAGTATGATTTTTTTCAAATCTGATCGATGGAATTCCTGAATAATTCTTCGAAGTTTTATGCCTGTTTGTCTGTGCTTAAAACTCTATTTAATGCCATACAGCTGTACCGCGGTGCCAGCTGGGGTACGAGTAACCATAGGAAAGATCGGGTAACCAACCCCGGTGGGACCATGGTCGTATGCAGACAGGGAAGGGGGGCTCCTCTTTTCGGAGGGTAAGTATATCCGAGCGTCTGTTCTCCATGTTAGAGGCGGCTGATGTATCGTCCTTGTGTCAGCGTGGGACTCTAAACAGAGCTGACATGATGGTCCTCCGGCGAGACAGGGGGTTGGGCAAGGCCCAACAAGCCGCCCTGGGAAACTAACCGTTACGAACCATGCAGAAGAAAATACGAATCGGAACAATCGGCAAAGACCTACGCGACGAAATAAGGACTACGATTGGAAGCTCGGAACATGGAACTGCAGGTCACTTTGCTTTCCAGCTTCTGACAGGATAATCTACGACGAACTTCAACCACGCAACTTTGAAGTCGTAGCACTGTAGGAACTTTGCTTGACACGACAAAAGGTATGGAAAAGCAGGCACCGGGCGGCTACTTTCTAACAGAGCTGTGGCACCACCGACGAGCTGGGAACCGGCTTTGTAGTGCTGGGCAGGATGCGTCAACGCGTAATTGGATGGACTCCGATCAACGCAAGGATGTGTAAGTTGAGGATCAAAGGCCGTTTCTTCAACTATATCATCATAAACGTACACTGCCCGCACGATGGGAGATCCGACGACGAGAAGGAAGCGTTCTATGTGGAGGATGTGTACGACGGCTGTTCTCAATGGGGCGTGAAAATCGTCATCGGTGATATGAACGCTCAGATAGGACATAAACAGTAAAAAACAGTTTGCACACCGTATCGAATGACAACGGCCAATGATGCGTGAACTTCGCAGCCTTCCGTGGCATGGTAGTCCGAAGTACCTTCTTCCCTCGTAAAGATATCCACAAAGCCACCTGGGGATAACCTGACCAACGCACCGAAAACCAAATCGACTACGTTCTAATCGACGGGCGATTCTTCTTTGATATCACCAACGTTCGTCAAGGCACAACATCGCACAACTTCGGGACGCCGGGGTTGCCCAAGACTACACACAGCGGCTGGAAGCAGCACAACCCACGGAAGAACAGGTGGGCGCAACTACTCTTGAAGATGGCTGGAGGGGGATCCGTTCCTCCGTAGGAAATACTGCTATAGCGGCACTAGATACAGCGATTCCGAATCGAGGAAACGACTGGTTCGATGACGAATGTAAGCAGTTAATAGAGGAGAAGAATGCAGCATGGGCGAGGATGCTGCAGCATGGAACGAGACAGAATGTGCACGGAAAAGCAAACTTCGGTCCTCCGGAGAAAGAAGCGCCAACAGGAGGAACGAGATCGCGAAGCGATGGAACAACTGCACCGCGTAAACGACACACGGAAGTTCTACGAGAAGCTGAACAGTTCGCGCAAAGGCTACGTTCTGTAAATCGATATGTGCAGGGACTTAGACGGCAACTTTCGTTCGAACGAGTGTGATGTGATTGAGAGGTGGAAGGGGACGAAGGCGCTATGACAACGGATCTTGGGGCACGCGCAGAAGACGATAGGCTGCCGGCCCCTGTTCTCCAAGAAGTCAAGGAGGAGATCGGTCGGCTGAAAAACAACAAAGCTGCCGGTGTAGATCAACTACCTAGCGAGTTATTAAAATACGGTGATGAAACACTGGTTAGAGTGCTGCACTGGGTAATCGCCAAAATTTGGGAGGAGGAGATTCTTCCGGAGGAATGAATGGAGGGTGTCGTTTGCCCAATCTATAAAAAGGGTGACAAGCAGGGTGGCCAGACCTACCGAAAACTACCGATTTTTATTGATTTTGGACACATCCTACTCAACATTAATTGTTTTGTTGGATTTGGTCTGAGATCTGTGTTGTCAGTATTTTACAATTCTATGTCAATACCACGTTTTTGAGACAACAACCCGGCCTACCGAAAAACTTTTAGTGACCCTACCGATATTAAGGAATTCTATCTGGCCACCCTGGTGACAAGTTGGATTGCTGCAACTACCGTGCGATCACATTACTTAGCGCCGCATACAAGGTCCTCTCCCAAATACTTTGCCACCGATTGTCACCATTTACAAGGGAGTTCGTGGGGCACTATCAAGCGGGATTCATGGGTTCCTGTGCCACCACGGACCAAATATTCGCGATTCGGCAGGTTCTGCAGGAGTGCCGCGAATACAACGTGCCCACACATCATTTGTTCATCGATTTCAAATCGGCATATGACACAATCGATCGAGATCAGCTATGGCAGATAGTGCATGAGTACGGTTTTCCGGATAAACTAACACGATTAGTCAAAGCGACAATGGATCGGGTGATGTGCGTTGTACGAGTATCAGGGACACTCTCGAGTCCCTTTGAATCTCGAAGATGGTTACGGCAAGGTGATGGTCCGTCGTGTCCGCTGTTCAACGTTGCGTTAGAAGGTGTAATAAGGAGAGCGAGATAGACACGAGTGGCACGATCTTCAGGAAGTCCGTCCAGCTTCTTGGCTTCGCCGACCATTGACATAATGGCACGAAATTTTGAGGCGAAGTCGGAAACTGATGTACGTTTCCGACATCGCCAGCTGAAAGCTGAATGTGAACCTCCCATCCCGAGTTCGGATTGACGGTGGCGAAATCGAGATGGTCGACGAATTCGTGTATTTGGGCTCACTGGCAACCGCCGACAATGATACCAGCAAAGAAATTCAGAGACAGATGTTGGCGGGAAATCGTGCCTACTTTGGACTCCGGAGGACACTACGGTCGAACAAAATACGCCACCGCACGAATCTGATTATCTACAAGACGCTGATTAGACCGGTGGTCTTCTACGGCCACGAGACCTGGACTATGCTCGTGGAGGACCAACGCACCCTTGGAATTTTCGAACGAAAGGTGTTGCGTACCATCTATGGTGGCGTGCAGATGGAACGTGGCGCCATGAGTTGCATCAGCTGTTGGAAGACCCATCCATCGAGCATACCGCAAAATAGGATGTTTGAAGACCTTACCATTGAGTACAGTGGCATAGTGGTGATGATAACCAACTACACTAAAGAAAATGGAGCCGTGGGACAAAATGTGTCCGATACATTGCTCCTTACAATGCGTACTAAGTCGTCTGTGATGCAATTAAAATTTCGCATTGACTTCGTTTCTGTCTTCTTCTTGATCCCCTCTTGGGTCCCCTAGGTCTGAAGAAGAATACTGATTTCTCTGCAACTATTCTACCGGATTCCTGTTCTAGTGTGTATTAATGGTTGTTTGGTTTGATAATCAGAGATTATTTGAAATTTTAAAATATTACAACTAAGTCACAGAGAACAGACATCCAGGTTCGAACAAACAAGTTTAAAATATTTGTTCTGTCATTTAATTAAATATCCGCTAGAACACTAAGGCCACCATACTGGCATATCCCAATATAATTAGGACGGTTACTTAGGCATCAACTGTGTGGTCCTCTTTCAATTCAGTAAAACTTACGCACTACACGGAACAACCACAGAACCATTTCTGGTGGTAACATCACAATTGCCTTTGGGTGTGCCGTACATTTTTTACACAACTTTTACACTTGGGATGGACGTCTGTTCTCTGTGTCTAAATTGATGTTTCTTCTCAGTTTTGTACGACCCGGAGGGAACTTGGCCTTAATCCCACTGCTCTGTCCTCGATGTTACGTGATATTCGTTATGGAATATTATTGTTGTTGGTTTTATTATCCCCGCTGAACTAGTACGTCTCAAATCATTCATATTACGTTACGTTCTTCCCCAACTGTCAATACGCGACATCAATTCAATATTAATTCTTCAGAAGGGCTAAAGAGATTTTTGTAAACAAACTTTTTTCGCTCATTATACCGCAGCCGAGTGAAATTTTAAGATAAATATATATTAACCCACATCTTTACCTTTCGTAGAAATAATTTCAAATGTTATCTGTGTTTAAATTATAGCAAATTAAGAGAAATCAACAAAACTATAGTTCGTTTACAAATCTTATTAGCCCTATTCAAAAGTTGATATGGAATTATGAACGGTGATAACTTTAGAGCAGACAATCCAATGAAAAATAGGATTGACAGGATATTAGTGCGCGTTTAGCACCTTGTGTCACATCTTTATGTTTGTTATACATACTAAGAATATAAAATAATGTGATGTGATGGCCGGAAGATTAGAGAAGCAACCCCTACCCCTTCCCTCCATATTTGACATATGTTTATTTATGAAGCTATAATTTATTACTTTTATTATTTTGAGAAAAAGATATATGTATTACTTGTTTTACCAGGGAAAGCGCTCTGTAATGTTTTGATTAGAAGCAACAACAGTTCTTATTTTAACAATAATTGCAGGGACACTCCCCCTGGATCCACCACTGATTAATCCAATGCGTTGGACGTTTGTTCGATAAATTCCCGACAGACCTAACGGGGCCTTGGTGTTAAGCTGACACGAACAATTATTTTTAAAATTAGTGTTATGAAACTTATTACGAACAAAACGATGTACATAAAAAGCTGGATAGGAAAAAGCCAAAAACAAATAATTAAATAAATAAACACAAATATTTAACTAATTATCATGTCCACTTGCTGTAATATTTCTACCACAAGCAACATCAAGCAGTTTCAGAATTAAGAGACAACGATAAATATAATCGATTCTGGTACTATTAGGAAGCTTTGCTGCTTGCAACATTTTATGGATGAAAATTATCTGTTAGAATCGTTAGTTTTTCAATTACCCACCGACTTCGTCGAGCACATTTTTCTGTTCATTCTCAACACTCACCGTGGCTCGCATTACGGGTCTTCGATGTCAGGTATTTATGGAAAACCGGTGGCACCATCTGCAGGATCGCTGCCGTCGAGTAGTTGGCACTATCCGAAGGTCCCGAATCATTCGAGTCTGAGGGGAGGGGGGAGACAAAAAGAAAAAGCGTTCAGAGATTTTCTGCCTAGCGAAATCAAACAACGCGAACATCACGTCGCTTCCGTTTCAAGCAGCTCTTACCATAGTTTATCACGTGAAACTGCAGGAATGCAAACAGAATAAAGATAATAATGGCCGATCGGATGTAAAGCGTGTGGCGTCTACGTGACAGGGCACCTGTGTTTGGCAATGCTATCGGGATTCGTCGACCTGTTGAGGGAAAGAGATACAAAGAAAAGATTTAGTGTCGTGGATAAAGGTTTTTCGGGAATACTATGAATGAAACATTTTTGCTTGTTTTCTCGGGTACGATGAAAAATGTTGTTCAATCGAGAGCGTGATTGACAGCGTCTTTGTGCCGAATTCGACGCTGCTAAAAGGAATCAAGAACGAGCTCGCTTTGTGTTGGTGAGCTCTTGTTTTGCTGACAGAAAAATAACAATTGAGTTCGTGGTGTACGGGGACGCCTGGATGCTGTCTGAAGCGTGTCACCAAAGGCGATTGGAATATAATGCAAACAGCGGGAAGAAAAGTGACCCTGCGGGTTGAATCTGCATGCTCGTAAACAACAGTTTACATCTTATCTTTGATCAACAGACAACAGCCGTTCCTTTTCATCTAATGTTAGCTGAAAACAAAGACGTCGCTTTGGGAACTGTTCTGTGTGGGGTGAGGGAAAACGAAAACTTTGTAATTCGCACGAAAGGACGGAGATATGATTTATGTGGAGATCAACATGTAACATACACATTGAAGTATGAAAAAGCTTTTATCTCATTTTGAACTTTTCTACTAAACTTTAACCCTCGAGGATTCACACTGTTTTACCTTGTTCAGCAATTTGGAATTTTCCGATATCAATTTGTTGCGAAGACATTTATCAATGCCAAACAATCTTGTACTCCTCAGATAACATGCTCTAAGCAAGATATAATTGTTTTTTTACACTGACTCGCTTCAAGTACAACAATAAATCAAACACACGACATGGGAAGTTCGACAAAACAACATTCTGTTCAAATTAGTTTATGGAATTTTTGTTTCAACTTCGTCTCATCAGAATCCGAAACTAACTTAGTGACATGACAAAGCTGGCGCCGGATTGCCGCTAGCTCCAAAAATGAAAACACGATTTGTGTTTTTGAGCAAATCCTGAGTCCTGCGTAATGTCTCGTAAGACTTGGTCAGGAGATCTAGAGCCAGCCTGCGAAAGACTAATTTTAATAGTTTAATAGATAACGCCAGAGAGCATGTTAATTTTTCACATTGCTATAACACAAGATTCCGCTGTCTTCGACAAAGCTCCTCTCGAGATCAAAACCTACGAGGTGATACATCAAAGAAATCGGTCACTAGTAGGCGCTAGTATAATCACTAAAAACACTGCTTACGGTGCTATTTTGTTGGTCCCTTCGCCACGTTTTTTACAGCTCCCAGAGTATACTCGTAACTACTATGTTGACAGCATCCCAGATGTGCTCATCGTGGCACATCTCTTCGACGATATTGTCAACTGTCACACCAGGCATACCCCTACGAACTTCTTCTAACCGAAGCATGTGTAAACCGATGCAAGTACTTGCGGAAGCAAACGTGCCCGGACACAAACTGCGTCAAATGGAAGTTCACCTCTCCATACTTCCTATGCACCTATGCCGACATATTTGGGATGAGTCGGTCGATCCACCTTCCTTTCTTCGCGTTGTCCGACTCTTGTTCCCATTTTTAGCCAACGAGTCCGCTCTAACCATTTTGCTTGCATTTCGAGCAATCCTCCGCTGCTAGCATTCCTCGTTCTCAGTCCGAGTGATGCAGGATGAGATCATCTCGGTAATTATGCCTATCGCTTCCGACAATATCATTTTGTACGCACTCGCTACACGAAAGCCATTAGGCGAAACGTGCTTGTCAACCGCATCCGGTTCTGCTTTGAGTTCAGTGCAGCAGCCCAGGTCGGTACCTTAGTATCGATGTTCCATGATTCGGCATAATCCTTGCCAATGTGCTAGTTGTCCACGCACCCTTCTCACATACATAGTCGACATGGCTGTTGTTTTTTAACCGATCGTCGACCATCATTCCCAGGTACTCCAGTGCACGCATCGATGGGATTGAATGTCCCTCGACGTTGATCACGAAGCGTTGATTTTTTGCGGTTGCTGCCCAGCACTACCTCCGTTTTGTGGTGAGCTTGCTACACCTTGGCCATCCAGGTTTCCACGATGGCTATTGCCTCTGCCGTCAACATCTCCACCTTCTCAAGGGTCTCATTGGTTATCGTCAGAACAACGTCATCTGCAAAGCCGACGATCTTGGCTCCCCTGTTCAATTCTAGTGTTAACTCTCCGTTGTACATTATATTCCAGAGCGTTGGGCCGAGTATGGAGCCCTGTGGTACTCCTACCGTCACCCCAATCGATCTCTACTCCATGTTTGTCTCGTAGACCAGTACTCGATTCTGAAAGTATCTTTTCAGAACTTTGCACAAATAGTCCGGGATCTGCATTCTATGCAGTGCTGCGGCGATAGCCATCCAGATGGCGCTATTGAACACGTTCTTCGCGTCGATCGTCACCACGGCCTAGTACCCCTTCTCTTTTGCTTCAATGCTATCTCCGCGCTCGCGATGACTGTGCGGATGGTGTTCACCGTCGAGGTCCCTTTCCGGAATCCCAACTGCCTCTGCGATAGTCCGTTTTCACTTTCAGCATAGTTCGTCAGGCTTTTTTAGAGTGACCCTTTCCAGAAGTTTTCCAAGAGTATCCAGGTATATAGTCCGACGCGATGCTGGATCTCCTGGTGGCTTCCCTGGTTTTGGCAGTAACGGTAACTTTTGGATTTTTCACATATTCAGGAGCTAGCCTTCGTTCAGGCGTTTCTTTAGAACTATTCTAAATATGCTGGAAACGCCAGGATCGCAGTCTTCAATGCCACATTGGGGATACCGTCTGGACGGGGCGATTTCTTCGCTTTCAGCTCTTCCGCCACTATAAGGAGCTCGTCATTGGAGACACAATTGTCACCAGGATTTCCACCGTCTGCATTATCGTGCGATGTAGGAGGCCATGCAGTTGATGCTTCGGAAGACCCTCCACGATAATTTTCAGTTTTATCAGTGCACATTTCAGCTGGCGTCGTTGGATCTTTGGTCCTGGCCATTACAGCATGGTAAGCGTTGCCCTAGGGGTCATCGTCTATTTCTCCACATCGCTACTTACTAAGCACTATCTCGCATTTGAAAGCAGCCCTAGCCGCCCAGAATGTACCCTTACATTCTTCTCTGACTGCCTCAGATCTTGATCTTTGAACGCGTCTTCTGGCTTTTAGGTAGGCATCACAGTGGATGCTGAGCCTTTCGTTGCACCAATACGCAGGGCACCGTCAGTTCCTCGGCTCCATTTTCTTCAGCATTATTACATCTCACGCCCTCGCTAATATTTCCGACTGCTCATTTGCATTCGGAATTGGAACGAGGCTGTCAGCACGAAGTGCCTCCACAAAAATCTCCTTGTCGGAGCTCTTTATTTTCAAATTCCGCTTGCCAGTCTTCACTCTCCACGTTACAATGCAATTTCGCCGACCAATGGTGTAGTGGATCGCCTAGTGGTCGCTATGTGTGTACTGATCACTGACTCACCAATTCATGGTATCCATCAGTGGCAGGCTATTGAATTTTATGTCGATGATGGCACTTCGGTTGCTTTGTGCAGTCTCTAGCAATGTGTCCCTTCTCCCCACATTTTCTGCACAGATCAGATCTGTCCGAGTTTATACAGTTTCTTGCCTGATGGTCGAAACTCAGACACCTGAAACACCTCTCCGTTTGTTTAGTGGCTCTAGGGGTCATTCGTAACGAGAACACCGACTATCCAATTTTGATTTTTACCAGTCGACATTGGCTGCGGTTGGCGATAAGCATATCAGTGATGTCTGTGTTTCACTACACGCCTTCCACAACCTGATTGATATCTGCTCTTTCTCCTGGTTGCATTGCTCTATAAGCGCCCGCCTTGCATCGTCTTCCTTTGTGATCTCGTCCAGATTCCTGCACTCGATTACTGCTTCCTGAACTAAAGCTCTCACATTTGCCTCCCACCGCTTCTGCCACGAGTTCCCGATAGACCGAGCTCTTGATCAATGGATCTTTCTTCAGCTCGAACAGCATCTCGCCTTTCTGAATGCGTACTTGCTTCGTTAGATTTGTTTTACTTTTGTTGTTTTTGTCTTCCTCCATGCTTTTTGGGCCCCAACTTCAAGCCGCTATCTACGCCCGTATTAAGTAGTCGCCTTTGTATGATCCCAAGGTTACCTTTGCAAGCAGTGAGGTCACATGCGAGGGTTTCGCGTGCAGACTCGGATCGGCGCTAGTCAGGAGCGTTCAACTGAGTCTACTTTCCCTGGCTAAGGTGCCGGGTTTCGAACGTACTTGGAACCCTACCAAATTTTTGACGGTATACGGGGCGAAGCCCATACCATTAGCCCACTAGCCGTTTCAAGGAAGTGTCACCCATCCTTACTAGGGTAGTGGATTGTCGTGGCTGCCAGTCCGTGGATCAATTTCGATGAAATTCTTATTCCCATCCGAGTAGCGCCGCCAGTATACCGTAATTAGGATCTAACTTGTATCGATCCTAATCTGGTTTTAATGCTTTTGGATTTATATGACTTTTTATAGAGGTTTAGCAGAGCCCAACATTCCAATGCCCAATAACACCCTAGCAGACTCCCAAACTCGTAGTATGTCCGGGAGGGGGGGGGGGGTCGTTAAGCCCCTGAACTTCTGTCCTCGTGTCCCTGCTACCCCTATGTATGCGTGTTATTTAAATTCACACAAGTTTCTCTAAGGTGGCTGCCGATTTGCACAAACATAATTTCAAGTGAATTTTTAGTTGATCCGACTTCCGGTTCCGGAGTTACGGTTGAAGAGTGCGGTCACACAGGACATTTCCATATCAGCTGGTACCACCATGATGTCCAAATGATGTAATACATATTCAAATGGGTTCAACACTACTTGAATTTGTGAGTCTAGATCACTAATAATCAATCCAAGTAGCTCCCAGGGAATTCGCCAGTTTCTAAGCTAATATCAAACCTATTTTCCAGCGAATTTTTAATTAATTTTTACAAACTGTTTTTTTTACAAATGACAGATATAATACTGCCATTGACTGCTATTGAATTTCATTTAGTTCTGATTTTGGTTCTGGAGTTACATGTTGGTTATTACGGTCATATAGAATTTTCTCATGTAAACCGATGCGATCTTAATACTTCATAGGTCAAAAATCTATTGAAATGAGCATCAAATTACTTCGATTCGCAGGCCTAGATCACTGATGGCGAATTAAAGATTTGGGGCGGGCATAGCGTAGTTGGTAAATCGATTGCCTTGTACGCAGCTCACCTGGGATCGATTCTCAACTCCGCATATAGGGTTAGAGATTTTTCTAAACAAATTTCTCTAACTCGAAACAGAGGTAAATATCCCTAAGGTTTAAACCTCTATAATCAAAACAAAAATAGAATCAAAGGTTCTTGGAATATATTTTCCAATACCGATAATTCTAAAGCCACTTCGGTGATGATTGGACCAATTTTCAATAACCTAGTCTCAAATGGAAATTGGGTGTTGAAAAGATTCAACATATATTAATAACAGAACTACTTTTCATGTAATACAATTTATTTTACTTTGACATCTTTTCGGGAATGATTTTTCCTTCCGCTCACTCGCGCGTACATTATCTTCCGACAATAACGGCTATAATAATTCCGAACAAACCGGAGCCAAATCTGTTCCGTTTAAATACTTCCCCGGTGCAAGCAAAGGTATTATGAGCTGGTAAGAATCACGCTCAAGCTCTCGACATAAAGTTAGTCAAGCAGATTGAGCTCACCGGATTCCCTGGGAAAACTGGGCCTGATGGCTTTGGTTCTTCATACTTATACATATTACCATCATTATGATGCGGGATATCTTTCTTCGCTCAGAAAAACAAATGCATTTTTTCATACTTTCGAGCGTTGTCACACACAGCTGGTTACCGCTGTTTGATGAGTGGTCAAAAATTAGTAAAAGTTAAGTAACGCAACATCTTGAAGATTTAAAACAAATATTTGAAGAATTTTCAGAACATTTCACACAGATTGCTACACAATTGTAGATAAAATACAATTAATGTCAAAAATGTAAAAATAAAATGCGATTTTGATGATGACAAATATGCCACACATGCTTGCCATGGCTATATAGGGTGATGAGCCTATTTGCGCCATGTTTCTATTATCACCCTACCCATTTGAAGCCGTTGGTTAGAGCAGTGTCTGCCATCTTTGTTCAACGCATTGAGTCAAATGGTAGCGCAACAATGGGGCCACTCGATTCGAGTTTTCATTGTGCTCAAACACGAGAATTTTACTATTTTCAACGCATTTGTGTTATTATATTGGTTCTTAACAAAGAAGCAAAGCGGTTGATGCCAATTTTTACGCATTCCATTTATTGTAAGGCAAGAAATTACCGAATTAGGGAGGCACCTTGCTTAGTATGGTTAAAAAAGGCTCATCACCCTATGTATTATCTTTGGTTTTGACCAAGACTCGCTCGAATTTCTGCCACTTTGCTTCGCTGCAAAAACAAGGAGAATAACTTAGCCGGATCGAGGGCGTCAGCTGGGATGTACATTTATTTTCTTGAAATGTTGGAATGAAATATGTTTGAAGAAAAACATGGCAAACAACGAATAATAACGAAAGCCATGATAGAAATCATTAGAAAAGCAACTTCCCTCCTCCTCCTCCTTCTTAGTACTTCCCCTTCCAATGCAAGCGTCATTGTGTTATCTTCTGGTGTACCTACACTTTGAGTGAAATTTTCGGCATTACACTGTCGGCACCATCTTGTGTCAGTCATGCACGGATTTGTGATGATGTGATTACGAGCCGCGTGATGGTACAAGTTATATATTGCTATGTACATACATTTTGATAATTTACTTTGCATCGTGATGGTTCAGGGTGCCAGTGGATGTGGGTTTGTTTTTCTCGAATTGTTAAAATCCGAGAGATGGAGATTTTTCAATGTAAAACAGCAAAGGAGAATGAAAATGAACACAATTTTTCGATGATTATAGAAATAGGAGAGATCGGGGCTAGTTGGCGATGCTTTCAGTTTTCATTTTTTTAACGCTTTAATTTCAGTAGATCTTGCAAAATAGAACACGTTGCATGAAAGGGAAGACTGTTAGCAACACCTCTGAATTTTAGGAAAATCATGTATCATGCATTGATGAGAACACAAGAAAGAGTTTCTCTGACTTTGAAATGAATTCCAGAAATGAAAATATTTGATGACTATTTTTGCACTGTGAATAGTACTGTCAACTTGCCCCGTGTGCGTTATCGCCAACTTACCTCAACCGCATATTTTATAAAAACGCTTTTAATCCACCTAACAGTGTGATGAGACATTTCTTAAACTCTTATCACTCTTTTCGGATATTATATCATTTGAGAACATTTAGAACTTGATGCTTCGCGATGTTTTTGATAACACATACTACATGGGATAGTGGCAGGACTCAGAGAATCGCTCAAATCAGCATAGGACAATATCAGTGCTAGAAATCTCAAACCAAATCAATGGGAAAGCGAAAAAATGGCCCATAAAATAGACATACCAACGAATTATTGTTAGTGCTCTGTTAATAAAATATCTAAATTGTGGTGGGAAAACTGAATTTTCCTAAAAGGGTTATATATTGTACTGAGCCAAAAAAAAGATTTTTTTTCTGAATCGATTTGAAGTTTATACTTTACTCAAATTTCCAACGCGACTGAGAACTAAGAAATCAACGCTTTTTCTTGAAAAGGGCGATACTAGCAGTGATACCATTCAAAGAAAATCAACAGTGAATATTTCCAGACTTGGTTTTATTTCCTATTTAAGAAGTATTGTGTTTTTTACATCCTAGATTGCATGATTCAGTGATCGAAACCCAAAACATCATAAAGTATTTGAAATTATTAAATTAAACATTTATTTGTTGTTGATTTTAGCCGTAGTTCATTTGTATCTCCATTGTACGTTTCGGAGATCTCTTCTCATAGCTCTAAATCTTTTTTGTTGAGGTTGGTTTTTTGTTGTAGAATTCAATAGACATTCTGGACACTCGCTCATTATTGCCGGTTCGGGAGACGAGAAGGCATAGACCATGAACGGAATAATTCTTTTTTAATTACAATAAATGTCCCCACATTTTGTAGACAACGCCAGTGGTTAACTAATACGCCTGATTGCTGTTTATCCCAGCGTGCCTAGGATTAATCCCAGTAGAGGGTAGATTGCATGATTCAGTGATCGAAACCCAAAACTTAATAAAGTATTTGAAATTATTAAACTAAAATTTGTTTTTGCTATTGAAATTGACAAAATGATAGTATCGCCCCTTTGGCGATTGTTTACTTTTTCGGTCCCACCTATCAGCATTGAAGTATCGCCCTTACGTTTTTTTACAATAACTACCGTTCTACACCACCGATTTCGTCCGTGTTTTTTTTCAATAGCGATCATTGTTACTATTTACAGCTGGTATCAGCTTGATAATCTTAAAAAAAATACGAAATAACAGTTTCGCCTCTAAACTGCTAGCAAAAAAATTGATTTGAATTATTATCGCTAATCCTAATGCCAAAGAACAAATAAAAACCTCTCGAAAACGAACCGTTTGGGAAAATCATCATCATTACTGGAATTTTCATTTTCACGAATCTTTTCGATAACCTTCCGTCACTTGCGTTAATGCACTGGGTGCACAGTGCTCTGAAAATCTAGCGAAATCGTCTTAGGGCACCAGCGGGTCTAATTCAGAGCTATCTGCGCGGCGAGTTAAATCTGTAAAGAATACTAAAAATTCATTTCTATTCCATAATTTTCGGTTCAGCAATTCGAGAGATCGTGCTCACCGCAAGCCATGAAAAATAGACTACGTTGTGAAGCGATGGTCACTATTTATTAAAAAATCACGGTTAAATAAAACTATTAAATTTTTTTAAATATTTTATAATTTTCACAAACTTATTAGGAAAAATTGTTTAATAAGTTTTCGTAACATTGTGTAGGAAAAAAGCTGAAAATTTCAGTATTTTCTCTATCTGCAACATATAAACCCTTAAGTATAAGTAGTATTAATTGGTATACGAAGTGCAATAGGTTCGCCAAATTTTGGAAGAAGTCTATAAAATAACCCCTTGAAAACTATACCTAAAAATTGTTGTAGTTCGATGCAATAAAAAATCTCCAAAAATGAAATGTACCTATTAATGTGAAACACAGTGAATAATACATACAATAAAGACCCATTTTTATCAATCTCATGATGTATTTTAGGCTGACAAAATAGGGACATTGACTAAATCGGGCATTTTTTTTTCTTTATAATAAACTGAAGCTGTTAAAATATTCTTCCCGTCCCTTGATGTAGTCTGATAACTATTTCTGATTATGACGAACTTTTTATTTTTGCATATTTCCATCTTCATTATAAGGAAAACATGCTCAAGAAAGTATTTACTCGAATTCAGTCTTGTTCGTCTGCTAGAGCCCATCAAACATATGTTCATATTTGGCTGATAAAATTGGGGTTTCAATGTGTTATAATAGATATTCAGCATTCGAAGAAGTTTCTTGTGAACGAGTGTAGAACGACTTTGTTTCTACTTACTTGAAGTCAGCGGCGTAGCCAGAAATTCAATTTGGTGGGGGTTTGGTGAAAATCGATCATACTGTCCAAACGGCATAATTCCGAAACCGTTATTTTTGAAGTTTTAAAATTATGCAGAATTAATTTTTCAGAAAATAGTAACAGAGTTCTTGTTTTTAGTGAATTTGTTGAGATTTTATTGTAGCCATTAATATTAACCTGAGAAAATTCACCATTAATACTTCTTGGACGATATACCGTCAAAATTATTTTATCAAATGATGCGCTGTTTAACGTTTGTAAAACTCATCGAAGATACTGAACCTCGGAAATTGGCGGTTTCAAAATGATGCTAACCTTAAATTACTGTTTTAAAACATTTGACCTATACATATAATTGGTCATACAACAAAAATCAAATGCTCATCAAAATCGATCAGAACCTGCTAGAGTCGAATGGAAATCGTCATTTTTCATAAATTTCTCTCTACATTCGGAAAGTGTTATCCTCGTTATTAATCATATTACGTTTTCGTCCCAACTCGACGCATTCCCAAAATAAAAACCTGTTTTAATCCACCTAGTGGTGCAATTGTGCTTTTCTCATTTGTCCAGACTACGATTCCATGGCTGGTTATGCTCAATACAATGGTGGAAATGAATATTACATGTTCAGTACGATTTGCACATACATACAATGGATCGACAGCCACGATCTTGAGATACTATGTGATACTGAAACATCGCTTGAAACCAGCAACGAATCATGAAGAAAGATCCGGGAGGTCCAGGTCCTGCCGAAAATTTTCAACTTGTTAAGAAATTTTAAACTAGTTTTAATTTTAAAGTAGCAACCCCTCACTGCATACTCCCTCCGGGCCGGTATGATTGACGATTTTTAGAGTGATTGCATAACCTTTCTATATGAGAAAGGCAAAAATGTACCAAAGTCTAAAAAAGTCCATTTTTGTCAAACATCTCAATGTTTCATGCATTTTAAAGTCATTTGGCATCAAAAATACAAATTTGATTTTGAAAACTTTTCATTTTAGTTTATATGGGAATTTGCTGTGTGATTGCACTCTTCAACTCGTAACTCCGGAACCGGAAGTCCAATCAATAAAAAAATTCAATAGCAGCCGATGGGAAGGTTGTTCCTTTCATTTGAGACTAACTTTGTGCAAATCGGTCCAGCCATCTCTGAGAAGCAGAGGTCACATTTTTTTCCACATACACACATACATACACACACAGACATTTTCCGATCTCGACGAACTCAGTCGATTGGCATATGACACTCGGCCCTCCGGATCGGGATTAGATTGCCGAATTTCAGAGTGAATGAGAAAGGCAAAAACATTTTTAGCAAATGTTGAAAGTTATGCATTTTTTTGGTGAGCAGTTCTATGTTTCATAGACATTAAATCAATTTTAACTCCGCTTCCTATTTAATAAAGACCCTTATTATAGTACATCGCTACAAAAACGAGCTCAATTTGAAAATAAATCTGAGGATTATGATTGATTACAGAACTCTGGAATTTTCTATTGGAATGTTTTCAGGCAGGAATTTGATATTGATACTATTAGACATCTGTGAAATCAAGACCAATAGATCAGTTACATATCAGGAGGGCCTCATTCCGACAATTTATCAAAAGTCCTCATGATGTTTACAACAACAGGTTATCAATCTACGGATCAGATAATTGTTATTGTAATATTGAATTAAATCAGTCTGCATCAATAAATTTTAAACTTCAATCCAACATTTTTTGGGTGTGGTGGGGGGAGGGGTTGTATGGTGTTAAACCCCAAAACCTTCTCTTGGCTACGCCGTTGTTTGGAGTTATTTATTTCGCTTTTCATTTTCCGATATGTTTCAGATCGATCCGATGGTTATAAGTTAGAAAAATTGCAGTCAGAAGGTTCGCACAAATGAACATTTTTGCACTGATAAGTGATCAAGTTCCTTCCAGACAACTTGGAAGTGTTCGGTGATTATTTCTAGCGGTTGTAGATAGAAGAATGAAATATAAAATTCGTTTTATCGAAATAATGTTTGGCTTATTTCAATGGATTATTACTATATTGAACAATAAATAGGCGACAAAGATTAATCCACAAACAACAAGCCATAACTTTTAAAGTATTCAAAATAGATATTTGAAGTCTACAGTAAAGTTATTCGCAAAAGTAAGAGCTACAAATTTGCTGAAGGTATCATTTCGATATAATCATTTCCAAGAAAATTTGTGAAAATATCTCACTGATAGAGGGATTAATCAGCAAAAGCACAACACCAAAAGAAAGGGCATATTGCCTCCATTAAATTCTCCGAAGATACTATTGACCTAAAATAAGCCGTTTTGGCGTTAATAATAGATTACATGATTTCTGGCAATGGGAAATGATAAAAATCTTTCGTCCGCATTTAATGTTAAATATCTCTTTTAATAATAAATAATAATTTCAACAATCTATAGCTTGTTCGAAAGGTATTCGTTAAAGCTATCTAAAAACATATAAATTGTTAATCTATATTGTCAATTTCGGCAGATAATTCAAAAAACGCCATTTTTACGCATTCAAACATTCATATCTTGGAAACTAAACATCAGAATCAAAAACAAATTAATAGCGTTCTTACTGTTTTTAGTTCTTTCATTAAAAATTGGTTTGGATAAGATCAGTTCAGCCATTGCCGAGAAACACGAATGAGAATTTGTCCGTTACATACACACACAGACATTGTCCCAAATCGTCGAGCTGAGTCGATTGGTATATAAGACTCGGCCCTCCGGGCGAAGTTTGAGCGAATTCTATACATTTCTTTTATAAGAAATGTAAAAAGGATTTAAAAAATTGCTTTTGTTTGTGGATAGTTGTAATATCTATACAGATACTGAAAGCTCTTTTCACGCACTATCGAAAAATATAATCATTCGGGGAATAGATTGAAAACCACCTTAAATAACACAAAATGTCTAAAATTAAGAAAATTTACAAAGTATGCTCAAAAACACAATATCGCCCACAGCTTCTACAAAACAAAACGTTTTGCAAAAAAACACATTGGATAATGCGTTTCACATTACTTGAGGTTCACAACAAGAAACAGCGCTTTACGTCTAGTAGAAACGAAGAAAAGGGGATTCCGCCAACTTACCTCAACCGCCAACTAGTCCCGGGCTCCCCTACCACAGATAACAGACGTTTAGGCTCGATTCAAAATGTGTGTAAATACCCGCTACTATAATTTCAAATAAATTAGACGTCTGAAATCGCAGTAATCGATGCGATGCAGTTGGAATGCAGCTGTCAAACACGTGTAGCAACCAGTTGCGTATTGCCTTCTGAAATCCAATTTCCAACGTTTACCAATTTGAAAGTTTACACAGGTTTTTAAAGAAATTTTGTTCTGGCCCAATGTCTGTTATCTGCGGAAATACTTTTGGTATTAAAATTCATGGCTGCCGAGGCATTGAACGGACAGGTTGATGTAAACGAAACAAGCAACCTGACAGAACACGTGGTAATGGACAATATCGTGTTAATGGAATGAGCTTAAAGTATAACTACCATTATTAAGTGTATATTACTCTCCGGAGACCTTTAATGGGTTTGTGAATGACGGACAATTAATAAACGGAATAATCGCTCTGTTTAATATTGGCATTTAAATGATAAGATAAGCTTCGTGCTAAACACATTTAATCATTGAGAGGAAGGGGGTATTTAACATGAGTCATTATTTATCGTAATACAACAACGGTAATGCCGGAGAAGCCATCGGATGTGTGCCAAATATCATTTTTGTTTTCCTTGTATAGGGTTAATGTTTTGAAATTATAACTCCGAATTCCAGATTTGCGAACATTGTATTAATGAGACGGCCTCCTCATTGGGTACTAGAAAAATAAGCTGTGAACATGCAAAGGAAAACAGAACCATGATAGGGTAAAGTGCCTATTTTCACCATACTAAGCAGGATGCCTCACCAATTCATTAATTTCTCGGCCTACAATCCATGGAATGCGATAAAATTGATATCAACCGCTTTGCTTCGTTGTTAAGAATCAATATAATAACACAAATGGGTTGGAAACAGTGAATTTTGTCGTGTTTGAGTGCAACGAAAACTCGAATCGAGTGCCCCTATTTTTGCGCTTCCATTTGACTCAATGCAATGAACAAAGATGGCAGACCAACGGTTTCAAATGGGTAGGGTGATAATAGAAACATGGCGAAAATGGGCTCATCACCCTATTTATCAGCAAATTTAATCGGAACGTAGCTTTAAAATATCATGGAAAAGTTGCCAGTAAACACGTCCTGAGGTCATCCATCACGTGAGAATTCAGTTCACCATCACATTTGGACATTTCCTTTCGTTCTTTCCACTTCCAACCAACATTGCAAAACAGCATCAGAAATGTTGTTTGTACTTAATTAAGTTAAGTCAACAAATTGAGAACAATTACTTTTTTTTAGAGTAGTCCAACTCGAGCTGTAGAGCTTGGATCTCGGAAGGGGTCCCTGTCAGTTTCATTCACTACAATTACAGACGAGAGGAGAAAATGTCACCCACTAAAACACTGCTTAAAACTAATTGCGGCTGGCCGTGATTCTGATAGCGATATTGAGTAGACGGTTCAGGTGTGGGGCGTAGAGATTTTAAGATCTGGTGGGAACGAGCGTTTATATGCTCGCACTTGAAACTACTTTTATAAATTAATAACTTGATGTTAGTGAGGTCGCTGGTCTAGTTGTGCGTTGATGATCGCAAAGGGTTCGAACAATTGTATGTGAACGTGTTTGGATGCATGAGTATGTATCTTCGCGTGTATAAATTTGATTGCATAACCGTGTTGTCATTTACATATTTACGTGGGTTGTTGAATGTTCGCGCGGGCCGCGAGTATGATGCTAAATTTTGAATGTACAGTTCAGATGCTAAGGCCGGTTCGCAACAAAATGTAGAAACCTAAAACCACATAGCGACGTCAACATTTCATAAGGCACTATGTACAAAATCCTTATTTTGGAAATATCAAGTTAGAAGTTCAACTGATGTTTTTTAATCCTATTTGTCTAATTGATTATGAAATGTAATTGTTGTATAGTAATATTTAATAAAATTCAACTGGGTATACTAAAATGTAACGATTTTCATTTAAAATTTTTTATTTTTATTAAAATTAAGAAATACATGATTTAGTCCCTTTCAAAACGCATGCACTTTTTGTGCCATTCGACGTAACACCTTTTCGGCGAATCATGGTAAATAACCCCTACTTTTAGGCCTTTTGTTTTTATTTGAAGAATATGTGACGTTTGTTTTTAGATCCATTCTGCGTCCGAGTTGTTTTTGTGCCCTTTTATTTCTTTTTATACCATAAAAATAATATAAATATATAGAATGAAGTGCTTGTTCATCGATATAGTTCAGGATTAAGTTGATTCCGCAGTTGGCTGGTCCGCGATTGTTCAGCTACAAAACAAACGACAACAATTCGATGAATGCGCTTAATGCATTGAGCTGGAGGTGAAATGTACCAGAAAAAAGGACAAACAGAGTTTCGATAGGCAATCAGGCATCTATTTGCAAGGAATCAGTGTAGGACCAGTGGATGATATGCTAATCAGAGATGAGACATGGGCATGAGTTCGACATGAATTTTTTTCCTATGAAATAAATTGACTGCTACCAGTAGTTCAACCGAATAGATAGCTTGTTGACAGTAGCGCTTTGCTAAAACAGAAATGCTTCTCTCCCGGATTAATATAAATATTAACAAAGATGAGCAAGTATACGTTAAGGATGCCCATTATAATAGCTGCAGTCGGAACGTGTACCGGTGCTGTCAGATGCTGTATTGCAGGATGCAGGATGTGGCTCAACGGTGTGCAAAACCACCTTATCTTTACGGTGGAATCACTAGAAACCCTGAATCAGGATGTGAGTTTTGTAAGGGATGCACTACCCATGATCGCATAGTTGTCCCGTTTTCTATGGGATTTCCTATCTTTATGGGACTGGTATGCGATCATGGGCAGTGCAAAGGTGAAGAAAAAAACAAATATGTTACTGGATTAAATGAAAGGTAACCTGAAAGTTAAATATTGCTTCCGTTTTATATGATGACTTATTCGCACAATTTGAGGCGCATTTACAAATGTGATTCTGTAGAAATCGAAATACTTTCCACTAATTGTTAAATGCAAGAATAAAGAAAAACTATTAAACATATGATTTCAGGTCTCCGTAAGCTGAACTATTACCGTTCCACTGTGACTTGTTTACCGCCACTTCATTATTGATTGGCGTTTCCAATTGCTCGTGGAAAGTATTCTTGTCGAAAAGGCCGTTGGCATAGATTGCAGCTCCAACGACGCTTTTCTGTGTGCAGGAACCGATGATGCTTTAGCACTGTACTGTGGGAAAAAGTGCCAAAGTGAACCAATAGATGACGATATTTTGAATCGCTTAGTATAAAGTGAACCTTTCAATTTTATGACTTCTCAGGTGAACTCTGATTCCTGTTCCAGTGGCGAATAACTTTGGGCAAGTGAAAATAAACGATAAAGGAAAACAAAGTGGTGGTTCGATTGAAAAGTATTTTATTTTAGATTAATTGTATAGCCTTGTTACACATTACGACGAATCGTTTGACGGATGAATGTGTGTTGCAATCTCATTAACGACAGCAAAATGAAACGGAAGTCGGATTTGCTCGACCCATATTCATATGCAGAATAAGGCCACTTACAGAGTAGCGGCAAGAAGCTGAGCTGGGGCTGAAACTGACATTGAAATGCGAGAAACCTGCTTGCTGCAAACCAAAGGGTTTATGTCAGCCGAGCGGATCTGTGCCGACTGCCTGCGTTTACTCTGACATGCTGCAAGCAGGTTTCTCGCACTCTAATGTCAGTACCAGCCCCAGCTCAGCTTCACACGGCCACTCTGTAAGCACCCTAAGGATGGTTATTTTGGAATCAGCAGTCTTCCTCCAAATTTGCGTCCATCGAATACGAAATCTTGTTCCACTTCTTTTTGTTTCCGACCTCGCTTGGAAGTGACAATCTTTCTGAGCATAGTCTCATAGTACTCTTTGTTGGAGACGTATTTCATTAATTCTCTCAGATCTTCGAGCTTAGCTTGTTGTAGCTTCAATGGGTGCTCATCAATCCGTTCTAGTTCTGGAGCTGGAGTATTCGCAAGATCACATGCGTCTGCCAATGTGAAGGTTTTATATTGAGCGTCGGAATGAGAAAGTTTGTAGCCCACTACTCCCGGGTATGAAGAATTATATTCAAACGATACAATGGGTTTAAATTTCAAAACTTCCGTATTAGCTTCAAGCTTAGGGCATTTGTAGCGTACCGTTAGTTTCTTCAATGCGTAAAACTGTGACTGCTCAAGTTCGATGACCTGAAATGGAGGCTAATAGCTCCAATAGTTGAAAACCAATAAACAAATAAACTTACCTGGAATGGATTTATCTTCCTCACTTGAGCAATGAATACCTCCCAGTCTCGAGGGATTTCTATGTCTATCGAAGTCGTTTTTTTCGCCTTCTCGATTGCGGCATGAACGGAGTCAACCTCCATATGACTATGCCCTGAGACCATAAACTTATGGCGTATAACTACCTCCAAACCTTCCTGATGTACAGACTCAGCGAAGTAACTTAATAATGCACACATAACAAAATTGTGGTTTTGTCCGCTGCACCGGTCCGAATAGAGGTTGACAAGTCGAACATCTGGAAACTCTCGAAGTAGAGCTTGCATAAAATGCAATATACACGAGCCTATCTCTTGGGCACCACGACGAGCGATTGTCTCGTTCCATATGAAGCATTTGACATGATTTTTACCATGCACAGTATAGAATACAGTCAAATTATACGTGTAAAGTTGGCGCTTATAAAACGCAACTCCGCAGCGCAAATATGGCGTGGCCAAACACTTTTGAAGATCAAAACTGACCGTACAGATAGATCTGTCGTTTTTAGCATTGTCAACGTCTTCCCTCTTCATTTTATAGACGAAATCGGATGCCTCTTGGTGTCTCTTTTGAGCCTGCAGGATCTCATCCCTGGTGTTATCATCTAGCGCTGGCTTCACAGCGATTTTAAACTTATCGCAATCATTGCAACAATCCTTTTGAGGTTTTTTAAAGGCTAAATTGAATGTATGAAATATTATGCGATATGTATTATAGTGAACGATTTCTTTACTGTCTGCTTTGCATTTGCTGATGTATAAATCGTACATTTTACGAATGTTTAAATCGGATGATAAATACATTCTAGAACTCGATTCTCGACAATAGTGTGATCGATATGACGGGAAAGATTTTATGTGCTCTTCGATATAGCTTTTTGTTTCGCTACTTATCGATATATGGCTTGAAAATTGTAGCCTACTGTCGTCAGAACAAATGCCTGAGCCCTTTAGAAGTTTCTCGGTCAAAACTCTTGCCTTTCTGTGTCCGATGTCGAAAGTTGAGAGAAACATTTCCTTACATACGCGGACCCTTCCTCCTACACCCGGTAGAAAATAATGATAGGTGTACTTCCGATTCGAGTTCAGAACCTAAAAAACAACACAATGTGATAATAGCTCTACATGAACATTGTTTTACAAAGAGCTTACTCGGTGCTTTTTTGCATATTTTACATCGATGTGTGAACTGAGAAATTGATCCTGCCCAGACATTTTTAATTGAAGCAAGCTTCTTAACATTTTCTCTCGCATCTCTACGGAATACTTCGAATGGCAAGTCATTCTTGTACATTTGCACGAACCTTTCATTCGTCGGGCTGGTACTTTCTTACCAGCAGAACTGGTATATTCTAGTCCTAGCTCTCTTCGCTCTTTATTTTTCAAAATCGAACGCTTTGCCTTACGAGTTGGCTCCTCCAAATCCTTAAAACCTAAGCCTTGGTTATCTTAAAAAATATATATATATATAAATTAACATCGTTACTACTTTCAAAGCTCACTATATGTACCGTCATCAGATATGTCCGTGGAATCACCCTCGTCGATCAACGTATCGTTATGGTAGGGTTGAAAGTATTCGAAAAGAGAAAAATCATTTAATAACGCAGCATCTTCCGACTCATCCTCGCTGTCACTGTTATCTACAGCTTCGTCACTGCTGTCCCGTCTATTGTCGTCGAGTTTCGACGTATTAGTTATCGTGGCTAACCTTTGAACGAGGCCTTCGGTAACAGAATCAGACAGTGTTTTCACATCACGTTGAGTATAGCTAATCGAGACATCTTGGCTTGTCGTGTATACTGACCCGTTTTCATCGCTCCGTGCACATTTGGTCAATGTAGTTCGAGGCAATCTCGAAGAATGATTGTTCATGGGAATTTCCACAAGTTCGTTATTCTGACGTATAACAGTTGATGAGTTACAGTTTGGGGATCCTGGTGTAAAATGATTTAACACCCCATTGTTGCAGACCTCACCGAAAGGACGAACATACCGCATCTGATGTGAAACACGGTTGGATCTGATTGGAAAAGTTGCCTCGTGGGGGTGCTGGCTTGATATTTCGTACGATTCTACGGAAGAAGCACGAACATATCGATCATCCATTGTGCGTACCATCTGCGAATCGGAAAGCCGTTCGCTTGCCAGTGAACAAAATCGATGGCGACGTCCAGTTTGTATAACTCGATGTTTCAATGTCTGATGGAGGGCAATCTTTCCATGGCCACGATCACTCACTGATTTTCGAACGGGATTACGACGAGGAGTACGAAACAGGCGGTGTTCCATTGCTTGAGCAAGTGGGCCAACAGCGTGAATGCGGTCGCTCATTAAGAAATCTGTGTTATTTGAAACCGTCCGGGATGAATGTGCGCTTCGAAAAGAGTGATTTAATAGCGATTCGTTATACAAGCTTGCTGGCGGGCTCATGTAATCACGGCGCGAACTAAGAACAGGTTGGTTTGACACAGACTGGTCGTGGAAGCGCAAACTTGACGATGTACCGTGCATGTTTCGTGAAGTATGAACGTATTGTTCCTCCATTGTTCGAACCAACAGCGTTTCATTGTACCGTCGTTCGTAGCGCGGAGTACAAAACAACCGGTGATCCATGGTACGAATCAGCAAAGTTTCATCGCAGGATTGTTCCTCTTGTGGTCCTGGCAGACGTGTGATTTGACGGTGATTCGGGGTTGATGAAACTACATTCGCAAACGAAAAATCCAAATTATCGCTCGTTCTGTCTGAAAAACATTGCGGAACGTTCGATAATGTAGTACAGATTCCGACTTCCTCATAACGTGCGACCGACGGATTCGAAGTAACAGTCCCAGGTGCTTTCTCCTCACTGATCGAAGCTGCTGCATCTGAACCAAACTATTAATATTATGTTGCAATATTGCCAGTGTCGGACATACATACCGAGCAGTAAATTAAAACCATTCGAGTTTTCCATTTCAATGGTAAAAAACTTCCAAAAACCGCAAAATTACCGTTTAATTCTCATAGATAATTCAAACGTGACAACTCTGCCATTAGCACAGAAGCTGAAAAATGTGAATAGGCCTTTTTTGATCAAAGGGCTCAAAATCTTTTTCGTTCGGAACAATTTGAAAGGAAGATAGTACCTTCCCAATTTGAGAACGAATTCAAACGAATTAAAATAATAACTCATGTATTGTTTTTACTGACGAAATAAGTTTTAATTTCATACGGGAACTAAAACTAGTAGTGTAAGTTGTTATGAGATACAATACGACCAATAAATAGAAACTAAAAAAAAGATAGGGCATATAATAGTGATCGTTTATTATGCTCTTCCAATCATATAATCCCTTATTTTTAGTATGGAAGTAAAAGGTGTGATCATTCGAAAAAAATGAAGTCACGTATTTTGCTTTTGTGCCTTTACGAAAATCAGTTTTTTGGAAAGATTTTTAAAATAAACATGAACTCATTTTCGGTATATAGATAGCTTTGCTAATGTTTGTTTGAATCATGCATCTTTTTGATTTGTTTACATTTAGTTTATGTGCCCTTTTGAAATGTTCTCGTCGAAGATCTTTTGAAATATTCAACCAAAAATAAAATATGCATTCATGTCTGTTCTATCTAAAAATATATAATTCGTTGAACGTAAAAAAGTCAAAAGTTACGATGAAAGAAGCGCGTTTTATAAAAGTTATTAAGATGTTATTATTGAAAGCACTTTTTACATATCAACCAATTATGTATTTTCAGTTAGATCAGACATGCGTTCATATCTGTGAGAAATATTTCATTTTTGGTTGAATATTTCAAGAGAACTATGTGTTTTAGGTGTCCATATTTTGTTGCGAACAACCCTTAGAATAGGTAGAGTGAATTCCCTCACATCACTAGAATTCCCGATAATATCGGCCGGAAACTTGATCGCGATTACATGCTCGTTTGCGTGACTAGATTTGCATTATCGCGAAAGTCACAAGGGCTATCACGTGAGCGTTTTTATGTCACGCATGCTAGATATGGTATAACTTTGCGTGTTTTAAATCGGTTATATAACCGTGAAGCCATTTGTATATCCGCGTGTGTGTAAATACCCGCTACTATAATTTCAAATAAATTAGACGAATACTCGCGCGGGTGCGCATTCTGATGTTTACTTTTGATTGTACGGTTCAGATGAAGGAAAAAATGAGCTTCCCCAACTCACTGGAATGTAAAAACTAAGGCGCTCGGAGAGATGTTGTCTAGTGTAGGGGACCGCGGGGCAAGTCCGACACCTTAAGCGCAATAATTTTTCTAAAATTCCACAAAGCTCCTAAAATTGTATATTCTGTGCATAATCCTTGTTTAGGTAGTTCTTAATAAAATATAATTTTTTCAGCGTTTCAAAAAATTGAATTTCGTTAAAAATTATTGGTTGCCAAAAAATGGAGAAAAATAACATTTTAAAAACGCTGCGGGCAAGACCGACACCCCAAAGGGGCAAGAGCGACCCCCTTTTGAACTTTCTTTTTGTCCAATTTTTTTCCATTAAAAATGTATTGTGTATGTGTGATAAAGTGCAATTATGTGTATATGAGTATGTGTCATGCACACGCATGCTTTTTGTAGTTTCATCGCGTAGCAAGAGGAAAAACGTTCGAATGCGTGGTGTTATGAATAAATAATATTTAACGCATGGTTTATATTATGGTACGGATTTTCTCAAGTAATTCTTTCGAGCTTTATTGCCACTTGTATAGCAATTATAACGAAGAAGAGCTGTTCTGCAAGCAGATTATATACGCTGTTACTAGGATTCATTCACTTAAAAGTGACGCACGCTTCGTAGTGAGCTATCCGGTTCGTGTTGTGATTTTTCGGAACACTGTTGATCAATAATCCGACGGTCAATAAAAATTTTTCATCAATATTATTTGAAAATCTCATATTAGATTATACTTTTCACTTCTTTTTGTAATATAACTATGAATCACGTTCACTTTAATTCTTATTTTTTTTGGTCGGCTTGAGACATTACTGAAAAATAAATGCAAAAAAAACATAGTTTTCGTGTATTTCAATTGTTAACATGACGTAATTATAGTATAATTGAACACAACAAATATACCGAGTCGTTTGTATCGAATCAAAAACGAACCCAATCATCTAAACACCGTGTCGGTCTTACCCCACCCAAAAACTGTCGGTCTTACCCCAACAGCGCACATTTTTGTTAAATGCTCAATTAACAGTATTGAAATACTCAAACATATCTTCAATACACACAAATAACGATATGAAGAGTAGAATAGAATGTGTGACACAAAAACTGGTTATTTTCAAAGCTTTTGTGTTATTAAAACCTTAAAATGTATCAACTAAAAATAACATCCAAAAGCGCATCAACTTTGCTTTCGCTTGTTTTGTTTATTTCGTTGACGTTTAATGAACCCATATGGCATCGATGTGTATCGAAATGCCTAAAATAATCGTACTAATAATATCCTGTCATTATTGTATGATTTAAAATTTGATATCTGGGAAAAGTCGTGGGGTGTCGGACTTACCCAGGGTGTCGGGCTTACCCCCAGTTCCCCTATATAATGATGTTTGTACGAATGATCGCGCCTATAAATTCATAAGTTGACTGAATCGCCGTGAAATTGTCATGATGGCGAGATCATTTGCGTAGGTATGTGTGGATGATCGCATTTTCTACCGGGGTTGTATTATAACTCGAGCGTTTGTATGATACAGTGCGAATGTCGAATATGCTAATGCGTTTACAATTTCACGTGTATTAATGCGGTTCTATAGGCGTGTTGTCGTTTGCGTATTCCCGTGTACTTTTGAAGCAGAAACAACACATTAATTAGTTATTCATTCAGTAAAGTTAAGATGGATGTACGACTTGTATACTACAATATTTTAGACTATAACAACCGAAATAATTGCAATGAAGGGAGATAAAAGCATACTTGATGATGATTTGGGCTGTTGAGAGTATGAAAAGCTTGCAATATGAAAAAGGTAAAACTGGGAAGTGATTGGTTCACGAAACGCACACCGGTACCGAAAGAAACGAAGAAAACGAATATCAGTTTCGGGAGAAATTCTGCTACCGGGAAACTCTCAGCCAGATTAAGGTGAGTTTACCATCGGGGACTATCCCAGTAGATCGCGACAAAGCTGGGAACTAAATGGCACCACATTTAGTCTTTAGCTAAATGGCTCATGGTATCAGGAGCTCAATGGATCACTGAGACGAAAGGTAAATAGCTCACGAAAATGGGAGCTAAACGGCTCACAGAAATGTCTTGCGGTAACCTACCGCTGGGTAATATCGGAGTGGAGTTCCGGGATAAACGGCTCAAGTACTCAGAGGACGGCGTCTACATTTGCAGCTGTTATGCACCTACAAGCTGGATAGTGGAGCAGTACAGCCTAATGTTGCAACAGTTAACCGAGCAACTGATCGAGCGAAAGCCGGTAGTCATTGGTGGTTCAAAACCTGTGCTGTGAAGTGGGGTAGTAGAGTAACCAACACAAGAGGATGTATCCTGCAGGAAGCTCTAGCGAACTTAGACGTACGACTATGACATGAAGGTTCCGTTAGCGCGTTTTGGGAAGACAGGAGGGAGTCTATCATCGATGCCACATTCTGTAGTCGATCACTGACAGCGAGCATAGACTGAAGGGATGCGAGAAGTATTCCCACAGTGACCGCCAGGTGATTCGCTACTGCATCGGCCAACGGAACCATGCTGCACGGAGAAGGACGGCCGGAGAGCTAAAGTGGAAGATCTATTCGTTGAGGCATTTCAATCGTACAGCGAGACCGAGAACGTTGATGCTGCGGATCTAACAAGAAGGATTTGTGACGCCACAATGCTGCGAAAACTAGAGCCACGCAGTAGACGCCGTCCAGCCCCCAGTGAAAATGGAATACAAAGCGTGGCGCTGAAAGCTGTGATCCTGGAATATGCGGAAATGTTGAGGATGGTGTTGCAGAAGTTCTTAGATGATGGCAACTTCTCCGAAATGTGTAAGGTACAGAAATTTATGATGACAGGGAAGCCCTATATGTCTGCTGGACACACTCAGAAAAATCGGAAAACTAATCGACGACTCCGTCGACTACGCCTGCGATAGTATCTTCATCGGATCACGCACGCATCGTCACCGTTGTACCCGAAGTGAGAGGTTATCGAGGAGACACTAGAGCACGTGGCCTTCGAATGCCAAGGTTCAAAACGATACGCAGGGAGATGCTTGAAACGAGAGGGCCGGACATCAACCTGGATAATGCTGTCCACAAAATGATAAGCGACGTAATCACGTGGAACGCGATCAACATTGTGGTGACGCAGATCATGACTATTTTACAGCGGAAATGGCGAGACCCTACCGGTAGGTATGAAAGAAATATAGCGAAAACAGAAGAAGATTCGGTGGCGGGAGAAATTCTTCCGCCGGGAAACTCTCCATCAGCGTAAGCAAGATTCACCGTCTGGGACGAGACTGTATAGATCACAACGAGATACTACCAGGAATCACTGGACTTCTCTCACCGGGGAATTCTACGTCGGAGTAAGCTAGGCCCATCGTCGGGGACTAGACCAAGTAATTCGCGAACAAGTCGAGAGCTCAACGAGGAAGTGGTGATAAATGGCACAAGAAGAGAGTCAAAGGGCCTAAAGGAGTTGCGGTGTTTAATGGCGCCGGATAGAGAGCCAAAGGGCTCAAGACGTTGCGGGACTGAATGGCAAAAGAGTGTCGAAGGGATCAATACATTGGACAATCTGGAGTTTGCCGCCCAGTTTGTCCTCGTAGAGGAAGAGCACCAATTTGCTACCCACAGCTAGCATTCCTATTTCCATACAGAAAATGCCATGTTGTTCCTTACTGAAGAAACAAACTACTAATTCAGCACGCATCTCCAAAATATAATGTAATCAAAATAATGCATACATCATGTCTATTGGTTGTCTGTTGTTGTTTCGGGAAGCACACCGACGCTCTGATTTTTTGCCTTTTCTGAGTTGATAAACTACTTTGTTGTTTTCGGACCCGGGAAATATTTAGTTGCTGACATCCGTATCATACGAGGCACCAGTTAGTTTGGAATGATCCTAGTGAAAACGTCCGCAATTATAATTCAAAAGTGAACTGAAAACAGACTGCATCTATCACTCATTACTGACCGGCTTTGTGTTGTTGTATACCAACGAATACGTATACGAATACGATGAGCTGCCACAAGTGTTCTTTGCCTATTGTTGGTGGTGAACTGTACGCGATGTGTGAGGGCCGATGTAAGCAAGGTTTTCACGCCCAGTGTGTTGGACTAGGTGAAATGAATATTTACAGCCTCAGTAAGAATTTAATATGGCTTTGTGACGAATGTCTGTGTTTTTTCCACAAGACGCGGTATGTGGTTGAGCCTTCCAGTCCACCAAAGCAGATTGAGGAGCAAATAAAATGTATGAACGATAAAATTACCCTAATATACAACGCTCTCTCATTGAACGAACAACCAAACTCTCATGCAGAACGTAACTTTACGCCAGTTTCGACTACGCGGAAAGCAATGGAATCGAAAGTAAGCAGTATTCACCGATCTGTTGTTCCAGATCTGACCGACTCGCTGCAGGAAGAAAAAAAGTTCGCTCTATTCCTTACGAACATTGATGGGTGTGCAACTGAAAGTGATGTTAGCTGTATGGTATCTGAGTCGCTAAGCCTTACTGAGGTCGATGAGGTGGAAGTTAAAAAGTTAGTACCCAAATGGAAGAACTGTGAAACTCTTGACTTTGCATCATTTAAAGTTGTCGTATGCGAGAAATGGAAATCGGTAGCAATGAAAAATTCTACTTGGCCTCCAGGAGTGAAACACCGAGAATTCATCAGTTTACGCAACTCAACATGGAAACCTGCCTATTGGGAATCAACTCGCTTATAATTCTAGGCAACAAGTGAAATGTTTTTCTTATTGTGCTGAGTTGTTTTGAATGAATTGTAACTTTGTTAATGTTGTTAATGTTTACAATATGTTGTAGAGTATTATTAAATTTGTTCACTGTTTGTCTGTTGAATATGATACCAACTGGAGCTCTCGAAAGACTGTTGACATACACGTAAGATTTCCAAGCATAGATATAAGTTACTCATAAGAAATATATAGTTTTAAAAATCGTCTGTACGGTGTATACCGAAGATATGAAAATAAAATAAAATAAAAAATTAAGGCGCTTTTTGTTTTGAAGCAAAAAGCTTCATGCAACAAAAGCTTTATATAGATCATTACATATGATTTGCATACAAGCTGGCTGATTATTTTTGCTGTTAAAACTATGAACCTGGGTGTTTTCTGAGTTTGGTGTGGATACTTAGCTGGAAGGGAAGCTAATCTGTTTTCAAAGGATGAATAATATAAGCATCATATTACACGCGTCTTTTAATGACAAGGCGATAGGGCAGAAGTACTATATTTCGCCTGTCTGAAACATTTGTATAGGAAAATGCATTAAATTTAAATATATAGTCCTACTGAACTCTAAATATCAAAAGATGACGGTTTCGAAATTGTGTGATCTTGTCAATAAAAAAAATAAATAAATGTTTTTGAAAATTCATTTCAGAATTCTTGACTTTAAAAGCACTTGCATTACTTGAGAACGCAAATTTGCATACAAACTCTAATCACGCTATTCAATTCAGTACTCAAATTAATTATGGAAATTGCGTTTCGACTTCGTCTCGTCAGAATCCGACACTAACTTAGTGACAGGACTACGCTGGCACCGGATTGACACTAGCGCCAAAAAACGAATACACGATTTATGTTTCTGAGCAATCCCCTAGTCCTGTGTGATGTTCCGTAAGAAAACGTGTTTAATCCACCTAACAGTGTAATGAGACATTTCTTATAACTCTTATCACTCTCTTCGGATATTATATCGTTTGAGAGCATTTAGAACTTGATGCTTCGCGATGTTTTTGATAACACATACTACATGGGATAGTGGCAGGACTCAGAGAATCGCTCAAATCAGCATAGGACAACATCAGTGCTAGAAATCTCAAACAAAATCAATGGGAAAGCGAAAAAATGGCCCATAAAATAGACATACCAACGAATTATTGTTAATGCTCTGTTAATAAAATATCTATATTGTGGTGGGAAAACTGAATTTTCCTAAAGGGGTTATATATTGTACTGAAACAAAAAAAAACGATTTTTTTTAATCGATTTGAAGTTTATATTTTACTCAAATTTCCATCGCGACTGTGAACTAAGAAATCAACGCTTTTTCTTGAAAAGGGCGATACTAGCAGTGATACCATTCAAAGAAAATCAACAGTGAATATTTCCAGACTTGGTTTTATTTCCTATTTAAGAACTATTGTGTTTTTTGCCATCCTAGCTTGCATGATTCAGTGATCGAAACCCAAAACTTCATAAAGTATTTGAAATTATTAAATTAAAATTTGTTTTTGCTATTGAAATTGACAAAATGATAGTATCGCCCCTTTGGCGATTGTTTACTTTTTCGGTCCCATCTATCAGCATTGAAGTATCGCCCCTTACGTTTTTTTACAATAACTACCGTTTTACACCACCGATTTCGTCCGGGTTTTTTTCAATAGAGATCATTGTTACTATTTACAGCTGGTATCAGTCTGATAATCCTAAAAAATACGAAAATAACAGTTTCGCCTCTAAACTGCTAGCAAAAAAAAGTATCGCCCTGTTTGTTTGCATGGAGCGTGGAGGGCGAAACTTTAAATAAACAAACAAAAATACAGTTTCGCCCGTTGTATTTAGTTTAAGAAAGCAATATCGTAGAATCAAAATTTTTAGGTTAATTTGTTGCGTTTCAAAGCCCTCATTCGCATGTAAGAAAAAAGCGCTATGTTTACATTTGTAAGTATCGCCCTTTTCACAAAAAAAAGCGTTGGAATGAAATCGCAGCTCCTGATATCACGCTATCTCTGAAGTACATGCGTGCATAGTTTCAAATTTTACTTCTACATCGACTTTTTCTAAAGGTAACTTCCCAGTAGTATTCTTGATTTGAATTATTATCGCTAATCCTAATGCCAAAGAATAAATAAATACCTCACGAAAACGAACCGTTTGGGAAAATCATCATCATTACTGGAACTTTCATTTTCACGAAACTTTTCGATAACCTTCCGTCACTTGCGTTAATGCACTGGGTGCACAGTGCTCTAAAACTCTAGCGAAATCGTCTTAGGGCACCAGCGGGTCTGTAAAGAATACTAAAAATGAATTTCTATTCCATAATTTTCAGTTCAGCAATTCGAGAGTTCGTGCTCACCGCAAGCCATGAAAAATAGACTACGTTGTGAAGCGATGATCACTATTTATTAAAAAATCACGGTTAAATAAAAAATAAAACTATAAAAAAATTTCAAATAGTTTATAATTTTCACAAACCTATTAGGAAAAATTGTGTAATAAGCTTTCGTAATATTGTGTAGGAAAAAAGCTGAAAATTTGAAAAGAAATCTGAGGATTATGATTGATTACAGAACTCTGGAATTTTCTATTGGAATGTTTTCAGGCATGAATTTGATATTGATGCTATTTAATAATAGTCTTGATTTCACAGTTGTCTAATTTAGACAACTGTGAAATCAAGACCAATAGATCAGTTAAATATCAAGACTCCATTCCGACAATTTATCAAAAGTCCTCATGATGTTTACAACAACAGGTTATCAATCTACGGATCAGATAATGTTATTGTAATATTGAATTAAATCAGTTTGCATCAATAAATTTTCAACTCCAATCCAATATTTTTTTTTGTGTGGTGGGGGGGGGGGCTGTATGGTGTTAAAACCTTCTCTTGGCTACGCCGTTGCTTGGAGTTATTTATTTCGCTTTTCATTTTCCAAAAGGTTTCAGATCAATCCGATGGTCATAAGTTAGAAAAATTGCAGTCAGAAGGTTCGCACAAATGAACATTTTTGCACTGATAAGTTATCAAGTTCCTTCCAGACAACTTGGAAGTGTTCGGTGATTATTTCTAGCGGTTGTAGATAGAAAAATGAAATACAAAATTCGATTTATCGAAATAATGTTTGGCTTATTTCAATGGATTATTACTATATTGAACAATAAATAGGCGACGAAGAGTAATCCACAAACAACAAGCCATAACTTTTAAAGTATTCAAAATAGATATTTGAAGTCTTCAGTAAAGTTATTCGCAAAAGTAAGAGCTACAAATTTGCTGAAGGCATCATTTCGTTATAATCACTCCCAAGAAAATTTGTGAAAATATCTCACTCATAGGGGGATTAATCAGCAAAAGCACAATACCAAAAGAAAAAGCATATTACCTCTATTAAATTCTCCGAAGATACTATTGACCTAAAATAAGCCGTTTTGGCGTTAATAATAGATTACATGTTTTTGGTCATATTTCTGGCAATGGGAAATGATAGAAATCTTTCGTCCGCATTTAATATTAAATATCTCTTTTGATAATAGTCCGATTTCAACAATCAATAGCTTGTTCGAAAGGTATTCGTTTAAGCTGTCTAGAAACATATAAATTGTTAATCTATATTGTCAATTCCGGCAGATAATTTAAAAAAACTGCCAAAAACGCCATTTTTACGCATTCAAACATTCATATCTTAAAAACTAAACATCAGAATCAAAAACAAATTAATAGCGTTCATACTGTTTTTTAGTTCTTTCATTTAAAATTAGTTTGGATAAGATCGGTTCAGCCATTGCTGAGAAACACGAATGAGAATTTGTCCGTTACATACACACACACACAGACACACACACACACACACACACACACACAGACATTGTCACAAATCGTCGAGCTGAGTCGATTGGTATATAAGACTCGGCCCTCCGGGCCTCGGAAAAAATCTTGAAAGTTTGAGCGAATTCTATACATTTCTTTTATAAGAAATGTAAAAAGAGTTAATTTTAAGCTGATGAGAACTAACGAAATCGGAACATTTGGTTTGGCAAGCCAATGCAAGATGCACTATGCTATATTTCTCCTTAGTGGAGAAAAAATTGGGAAAAACCTGTTTTTTCTCCACTAAGGAAATTGTTCAAAAACATATTTACTCGTAAGGGCACCAAACCTATAAAAAAATCCGGCGCTAGCTTAGTCCTGTCGCTAAGATAGTGTCTGATTCTGATGAGACAATGTCGAAACGTCCATGTGGTTTTAAATAATTTCCTCCTTAGTAGGGGAAAAATAGTTTATACCCAAATTTTTCTTCACCGAGGAGAAATATAGCAAAGTAGTCAAATTTTTAACTTAACACTTGCGTCACTATTTTTTTATTTTGATTAATTTGCTATCCAATTGTGCGACTATTTTTCTAATTGATAATGCGAAAATATTTAAATGCTCATGAAACCGATCCTGACGTACCAGAGACAAACGGAAAACTTTCCTTCTACTTCTACCATTTTCCTTCTACTTCTGAAAGCAATATGCGATCTCAGCACACTAAAGTTGTTTTTTATGCTGAACGGTGTATTTACTGCTAACCAAGAGTTGTCATTTTCGGTAGTAGCTCCATTTGCTTGTTCAAGGGAAATATTTGCAAATATTGCCCCGTACCCTCAACTTTCCTTAAAAGTAAGCATCTAGCGCCGTTTAATTACCCCGGGCGGAACCATTGCCTGTGACTACCTTGAAACAGTGCCTGTTCAAAATAATAGTATGTACTGTCTGTTGTTAGTCGAGGGTTTGTATATTCATGACAGGGTGGAAGAATTTATACTTTTTCAACCATAGTACTTGGTTAAGAGGGTTGCGAAAATGGTGAAAAAGTTTACGCTTGTTCGGAAGCGATATTCTAAATATGGTTTATTTCAACAGCATTTCAATTATTTTGCACCCAACTGTTATCATTTCGACCTCGAGCGGTTGTTATTTACCAGTGTTAATGACTGAGAGTTCTTCTTTGGCTCCGCGAGGTTTAAATTTGCACCATGCGCTTCCATTGCGAGGTACATGAAAGGCGAAACTTTTAATGGTCGAAAGTTCTTCTGCTGCCGAGTCAGTATTTTTCATTAGATACACCCTTGGAATTTCATTGAACCGAAGTTCAGTTTATCAAGATTTACGCATGACGAAATAAATTGAAATAGCTCTACTCGACTCAGTAGACACGAAACAGACTGCCCTCTATAGGACAAAGCAGAGCCTGAATTTTAATTGCACAAAAGTTGTTCACTGAATCTTTGCGCTAGCGATATAATATTGTGCCACAAAATATTTCGGGCGTCTTAATGAAAAGATTTTAACTGGTAACTGTAAAAGAAACGTGAGTACGTAAGATCGAATCGTCGCAGTAACGTGCCTGTAGGTCAGTTAATTTCACAGGAATATTGCCTACGGGGTCGTATATAATAGACAGGGTTGCCAGGTTTTATGTAAAAGTTTGTGAAAATCTGCGTTAAGAAAAAGTAAAGATTTGTCTCAAAACAAATTGTATGTGCAGCACATTAAACATTGCGCCTGGCATCCCTGACAATAGAAATGAAAGCACATATTCTCCACGAAACTAGTTAATTCGTCCATCTTCAAAAGGATATTTGTTATTATTGTTGCTATGCCATGTTATGAAAATATACTATTCGTCACACCAAACGTTGAACTATTCACCACACAAGATGTGGCAGAATACATAGTTTGCTAAGGTTAGAGACCAAAAATATATAAACAACCCTGATGTCGTCGATGTTGCTTTTATTTGATTTTGGGGTGCTATTGTCACTATGGCCTGAGCAGCTGCCACAAATTTTAAAATCGTCTGTGGTTCAAGTATTGGTATTGAAAACAATGTTTTGGGTTTGTTTGCCGTAAATGAGTTGGCAATCGGTTGAGATGCATTCTCCTCTGCATTTTCCCCGCACGGTTGTGCATGGTAAGCTATTTGATTACAGTACTTGAACGTAGAAGTTTGGCTCTCATGGGTGTATAACGTAGTTTGTTTAATAGTACTTTCGTGAGTGTTAAGTTTTATAGTCCAGTAGGAGGGACTTTGACTTTGATTTTTTTGACCCGCAACCTTACCACAAGAGCACATTTATCAAGTTTCTCCAAGTATCAGGTATAACGGATTTTAGTTCTCCATATAGCGACATGCATTTTGCAATTAGCTCAAGTGGGGTAGGCAGCGATAAGTAATGTAGCCTTACCTCTATATAGCTATTCTCTATTTACACGAATCTCAATTCCAACGTTGTCATTTTCAGCAACGTATTTTTGGTTGTTCTGCAAAACGAAACGCTCGGCTTGAGCTAACGTGTTGAGTGATATCAATACTGCATTGCGGAGATGATGACACTGAAGATAGATGACATCTTTAAGCCTAAGCTCCATTTCCTTTTTCAGACGGTACAAAATTTAAAGTCAACGACTGCAGTATTAGATCAAAGTAGTTTTTTCGTCAACTTTACTCATGATGTCAAGAATAAATACATTGTTTCCTTCTCCAGAAAATGAACACTAGATCGAGAGATTGCTACTTGGCGTTCACTTGGATCGAGGTCTGACTCGGACATATGTAGAAAGTCTGTAATTTGTACAGCATGGGGTTATCTTCTCGATAATAATTGATTTAGTTTATTCTACGATCTTTGTCACTGTCGGCCTATTATCACATATCTCTCCCTGCTGTTTCTATGAAACTGAGAAAGCGATTTTGCAAAAATATTCGTTTTTTTAATTTGAATAAAATTTAACTTTGGCGAATGACCTATAGGTTAAAGCCCCAATAAACAATAATAATAATGAAATTAAACTAAGTACTGGTACTTTCGATAGGCCAAACTTTTAATGAGGAATATGAATAACCTTGCAAAAGGGCCAGTGGCCGTAGCAGTTTAATGGCATTTATTCCCGTTGTACTGAACAAAATATATTAATTGTTGTCGTATCGTCGCTGATCTGTGGCAAATAGCAGGCGTATCCTCTATAGTCGCTTTCACATCATCCTAGCAACTCAGTGTGGTACCGCTCCGCACCAGCTTGAGAATTATTGTTAACTATATATAAAGTTCACCAATTTTATCGTTTAATTTGACTTTTTTTTCGATACACGAGTATCACTATTTTACCCACTGATCGCTTGTGCACTGCGGTACCGGTTCTTACCGAAAAGAGCCGGAATCCCGTTTACGCATCGCGTCATTTCGAAAAATAGGTAATATAAAAAAAACGACATCGCATCGGATTTTCAACAAAACCATTATCGCATTAACAGTGATATTAAAGCATACTTTAAATGGATTTATGAGAGCGTTATCAAGATAAAACGCGGAGGCTGGTAACCGCGGGCTACGATATAAAACTTTTTCTATTTGAAAGAAGCGTGTTTATAGAGATTCAACCAGGAAAATCACTCACCTCTCATTATATAACCACACCGGAATTTGTGCTGCTTTTGCTACTTTTTCTCTTCTCCCTGCTGGCGTTCGTTCTTCGACGACGTGGGCGACTTTTTTTTTCAATCCTGCTACTTATAATTTTAAGCACACACTTTCGCAAACTTTTCACTCTAACGCAATGTTTAGCACCCGGAAGAAAAAGCCGGACGGGGCCAAAATTACACTTATTCAACAATCTCGTGCCGGAAATCGGAGCCTCGAGTTTAGTCTTGAAGAGTTCTCAGATTCTGAATGTTTGCGTTTTTGTCCCCAGCTCGGTTCACCGTGGAGGACGCAGTTTCGCCACAAAGAAGCCACATGGCGTTGATCCGGGGCGACGGAACATCGACTGGCTGCTTGGTGTAGGGGGAGAGAAGGGATGTGTGCGGTGCAAAGTTTGTGCTACGCAGCCGTTTATTCACACTTCCCGGGGTCGGAAGTTTCGTTGTCGTCTTCGTTGCTAGTACTGGTGATCAGGCCTCGGATGTCTGTGTGATGCACATGTGAAACCGAACGTTTGCCCCGGCTGTGGCTGTGAGTAGAGCTGTCGAGGAGTGGGTATCATCTGCAAGTGGAGAAAAATGAAACGTGGATAAGTATCTGATGCTCTGTTCAGGATAAGAGCTGGAAAAAGGGTGTCGATGAATGCAGTTCTCGATTGTTGTTATTGCATTTTGAAGTTGAATCACATTTGATGTAATCTCATCTTCTGGTTTTTATGGGAAAATGGACATTGCTGTATTTAGAAATACCTGCTTCAAGAAGTTCTTGTACCTAACACAACTGCTAGTCTTCAGTTCGTTTAATTATATCGAACAATAACGTTTATTGTTTTTCGATTTGTGGTTCAATTTTCAATAGAGACGCAATCAGTTATGCATTTTCAACCACGGCTACCTAGATTCTTATTTTGATACAAAACGACCGCATCGTTCAAAGAACAAGGAACACAGCCCACACTGGCAGCCAGGATTACGTGCTATGTAGGAATACCGCACTTAATTAAATTGCTACCTCAATCCACATCCAAGCGGTAGTGGGACTGTGCACTCTATGTTCACAACATAAGCTACAAAAGGATACTGGTATTTTAGCATCTCAATTCCGGATTCAAAACTTGCACTGTATTTACATCTTTAAGGGGTTTTAAGCTTCCCGAGTAGCACCATTTGTTCGTAAGGGGGAACACATTTTTTGCAACGCAAGGAATTTACTAACAAAGCTATGGAAATCAAATATTTTAGCACAGTTTGCATGTATAGGATTAATGTTGGTTGATATAATTCTCGATTCATTCGCTTTACGCCTTTCATAGGAACTTGTACCGGCATATCTGGATAATTTTCTCATTTTCAAACCCATAATAAGCATAAAATAAAATAATAAAAAATTCACGCACTCACTACGCCATCCCACATTGCAACTGGCGCATAGTGAGACGAAATCGAAAAGCCGAACCTAGGACGGGTAGAAAGTAATTATGAGATGCAAGTCATGCGATTATTCCGTTAATGGGTATGGGAAAGTTGTATACCGCGTCCATTGTTGATTGATTTTCCACGGTACGTGTAGACCTGGTATTAGGTTTTACACCAACCGATATAACCCCACCAAATGAGCCTGATGAACTTCGTTTGACAATTTTCGGTGGATTGTTTGCATGGAAGTTACGTGAGTTCGAATGTCACAGATGAGGATCCATTGCACTCGCACTCACGCAACTGGCAAAGTAAACAAACCACCGAGAATTGTCAAACATGAACTTCATTCATCATGAGTTCATTCGTGTCGTCATCTTGTAGATATTATTGCTGCGATCCCCACTAGATCTGTTGTCTGTTTCAACATGATCTGTACTGGCTGTGTGACGTATTTATTTATTCATTTATTTATTAAAATAATTCATCTGGAAAAAACGGGCTTGATGAATAGCAGGAAAATTGTAGACCGCGAAACTTTCTGTACGAAATTGTGCGATAGTTCACCAAACTCGAACAGATCCTCGACCGTGGAGAAAGTTCAAATACATGCAGTTATCAGTTCTTTGAATCCAAACGTCGTACGGTTGAATCTAGGTTGTAGTAAGCCAGATGAGCGTAGAGAACGTTGTGAGGCACGAAAATCAAGTAAGAGCAGGATCTTTGGGGAGTCCATTTCAATGTCGAGAAGATTTGCTACGAATACTACTTGCTGAAGCTTTCTGCGTTGTTCCAGTGTATCGAGACCGATCAAGCGACATTGAACAGGATACGGTGGACGATCTAGAGGCTTTCGCCATGGAAGGTCTCGTAGTGCGAGTCGGACAAATCTCTTCTGCACCCGCCGTCATAGATTGCGGATCCTTGAAATCTCGGCTGATTTTAGAAATGAAGACGAGATTTCGGGTTGCTTTAGAGATTAAAGCTGAACGATACTGATTGAAAGTTAACTTCGCATCCAACAAAACGCCGAGATCGCTGACGCAAAAAACTCTAGTGAGCCGTTGCCCAGCGATTTGTAACGGAACGTAAGTCGTAACGTATCGGACGGAACATGCGGTGATAAGTTATAACTTGGCATTTTGCGATGTAATAATTGGCCAGTTTCTACGACAACAGCAAACGAATGCATCCAGAAGCTCTTGAAGACAAATGCAGTCGTCGATGAATCGGACTACGAGGTACAGATTCAAATCATCAAACCAGTTTGTACCCCAAACCTAACAGCATCGTTGAAGAATAATACAAAGAGTAGGGGTCTCATGTTGCTGCCTTGAGGGACTTCAGATTTGTTCGTAGCCAAACTGCACACGTAGGACTCTGTCACTCAAGTAAGAATTCAGCCATTTAACAAAATTTCGTGATGCGCCCAGCCGTAACATTTTTGTTAATAATATTCGGTGGTCAATTCGGACGAATGCTCGTTCGGGCATAAACCCATGTTGATCGGTAGAAATGAAACTTTTCGAGTACAAGAGTACGAAAGTGCTTACCACAATTCCAAATATCTTGGATGCAGCAGACAGGCTAGTTATGCCCCGGTAGTCTCTGACACTTCGACGATCACCGCTCTTATAAACAGGGAACATGTTTCCAAATCACCGGAAATTCGCCGATTTGTTAAAATGTTGCAGAAAGGTTCGACCACAGAAGCAATACAGCGACCGGTGAACGACAGCTGGAATGCTGTCCGGTCCCGCTGAGTACGATTTTTTCAACCTATTCACAGCGGCAACAATCATATCGGGAATGATTGAAAATGTACTCAAGTCCACAGAGTTTTCAGGAACATCAATCGAAGCAGCTTCAGCTTCAATAGCGGAGGAGTATTCTCAGCAAAAACTGTGATTCTGCTGCTTTCATCGTGGGCACAACAAAGTTATGCGAGGCTGCAGACAATTTAAACGTAGTCATCTCAAATATTTCCAGCTGTATTGAGACGCACTTTCCGGCTAATCCTGGCTCTGTAGCGGAAAAGGGGCTGTTTGTTAAGCGAACTTACTTTTAAACAGCACGTTTCCTATACAGTTAGCAAAGCATCCCGAATGTTGGGATACATCGTCAGGATTGCCAAAAAATAGAAAAAGAGAATTAATGACGTTAATAACTTGGCCTTGGACTGCCACGACAGTATCTAGCTGGACGTCGGGTAATCCTCCTCAGATACGCTGCGAACCCTTCAAAAGGGGTCAGACCTTCAGATCGTTTTCGGCTTTATGCAAATAGAGTAATAAAGTTGAAGACGAGAAAATGAGAATGAGAGAGACTAAATTCTGAGATTGATTGATTTTAGGAAGAGGTAGATGGAACTGGAACGTTGGGTGATCGTTTTCGGGTCTGAAGAGTGATCCTACAAATGAGACCTGTCGACACAATATTCGGTGCACGTCCAGACAAGATGTAGATGAAGATATGTCATGATAAAACAATTTGCACAAGCGCAGAGTCCGCTTTCCACTTGTCCAATATGCCGAAGATACGCATCCAATGTGCAATGATTTGTCATGATCCGAGACATCACACGAATGAAATCCCAATACATATCGATGCTGCGAAATTGGCCCTTAACAAGGCCATTAAAAGCAACAAGAGAGCGTGTTTCGACAACCTGTGTGAGAGTGCCAACGCGAATCCGTGGGGTGACGCCTACAGAATCGTGATGGCCAAGACCGGTTGGCGACGATTATCGAAGTACTCTTCCCGTCTCGAGCCACAAGCCCCTGGCCACCTGCACTACGAGACAGTGCGGGCACGGCCGAAACGGTGGCTCCGGTGACGAATGAAGAACTACTCGCAGTGGCTAAATCCGTAGCAATGAACAAAGCTCCAGGGCCGGACGGAGTTCCAAACAGTGCTCTCAAGGCAGCGATCATAGCGAACCTGAACATGTTCAGGCTAGCTATGCAGAGATGCCTTGACGAGTGCCGTTTCCCCGATAGATGGAAAAGGCAGAAATTGGTACTGTTGCCGAAGCCCGGGAAGCCGCCACGCGACCCATCGGCGTACAGACCAATCTGTCTGATCGACACGACTGGAAAACTGCTTGAGAGGATCATCCTCAACAGGCTAACCCCGTACGCAGAAGGTACGGACGGCCTGTCAAGCAACTAGTTTGGCTTTCGGAAGGGTAAGTCCACAGTGGACGCTCTCAACTCAGTGACAAAGACTGCCGAGATAGCGATCCAACGAAAAAGGCGAGGCATTCGATACTGTGCGTTAGTGACACTGGACGTGAAGAACGCATTCATCAGCGCAAGCTGGGATGCCATCGCGCTCTCGTTACACCGGCTTAGCCTACCGGTGGGTCTGTACCGGATCCTGGAAAGCTACTACCAGAACCTACCAATGCATCGGAGGGGCCAATATCTGCGATGCGCAAAGTAGCGAAGCAACTCGATTCTATAATCGACTTCGCTAGCGCAAAGCAGAATATAGCCAAGGAGTTGAAGTTGAGCCTCCTGGAGCTCCGGAAAGCTGTTCGTGTCGCAAGACAGGAACAGCAGGCATATGTTGAGAGGGTGGAATGTCGGGAGAGGCCCGACAGAGAAACCCAGACAGTGGCCTCCAATAGGGAGGAAAGAGAGAAGGTCGATAGAGGTTCACAGACAGTGGCCTTTACCTTCTACGGAGCAGCCACGTCGATCGGAGCGGCGACCGAGTTCCCCTCGAAGGGAAAAGGAAAGGGCAATCGCAAGACGGCATCGAATGCGAAGCGCCCTAGGAAGTCGCCAGGCGAGGGTGCCAAAACCGACACCACTCGGCGTGCAACCGTCAAGGTCAAACGCCGCCTGGGTGAGGTAAGCGAGGGCGAGAGTGACCTCGCTGTGGAGAGCGATGGTACCAGCAACCCGGCACGACCGGGGCAGGGGGGCTCAAACCCCTGGACGCTGGTCACCAAGAAAAAGCCGGCACCGAAACCGGAGGTACCGCGGCTTGCGAGGAAGGCCAAGGACAGAGGCGAAGCCTTGTGGTTAAAAACCGACAAGGACAAATACGCCGATGTCCTTAAATCGATGAAGGCGGCCGAAAGCCTCTCGGCCCTTGGGCAGGATGTGCGTAGCGTAAGACGCACCAACACGGGAGAGATGCTCCTGGTGCTGAAGCGAGGTGCACAATCAAGTGCAGTATATAAGGCCTTGGCCCAAGAGGTCCTTGGTGAGGGCGCCCAAATCAGGTCGCTAGGTGCGGAAACAACTCTCCAGTGCAAGCACTTGGACGAGTTCACGACCGCAGAAGACGTCGTCGCAGCCGTCAAGGAGCACTGCGGCGTCACAATCGAGCGGGCCTCTGTGCGATTGAGAGACGGACCCTCTGGCACCCAAGTAGCCTACCTCAGGCTACTGAATGCGGATGCCAAAAAGGTAACCGAGAAAGGGAAGCTGAAGATCGGCTGGTCGGTATGCCCTATTAGTATACCCCAGCCGCCTTCAGTGGATAGGTGCTATCGGTGCCTTGAATCCGGCCACAAAGCATACGAATGCAAAGGCATAGATAGGAGCAAGCTATGTCGTCGCTGCGGCGAGGAGGGGCATAAAGAGCGGGGGTGCACTAAGGCATATAAGTGCCTTATCTTCACCGCTAAGAAGCAAGCCCATAAACATGCTATGGGCGGACCTTCGTGTCCCTTCGGCGAGTTAAATAAGAAGAAGCCGTGAGAGTCACACAGCTAAATCTTAACCATTGTGCAGCAGCCCAACAGCTGCTGTGGCAGTCGGTCTCGGAGTCGAGGACAGATGTCGCCCTCTTATCAGACCCGTACAGCATCCCTGCCGGCAACAGCAATTGGGTGTCGGACGGGTCTGGAATGGTGGCAATCTGTACAACGGGAAGGTTCCCGGTTCAAGAGGTAATACACCCCTCCGCCGAGGGTGTGGCGATTGCCAAGATCAATGGTGTGTTCTATTGCAGCTGCTATGCCCCACCAAGGTGGCCAATAGAACAGTTCTACCAGATGATCGACAGGCTCTCGTCGGACCTCGTGGGCCGGAAACCGGTAGTAATAGCGGGAGACTTCAACGCTTGGGCAGTGGAGTGGGGCAGCCGCTGTACAAATAGCAGGGGTCAAGCGCTAATGGAAGCGTTTGCGAAACTCGATACTGTGCTAGCTAATGATGGCTCCGCTAGTACATTCCGTAGAAACGGAGTGGAGGCGTGGATTGATTTGACCTTTGCCAGCCCGAGTCTGGCTCCAGGCATGGAATGGAGGGTAGACGAAGGCTACACCCATAGCGATCATTTAGCAACCCGCTTTAAGATCAACTATGGTGTGCAGCATCCGAGGGCGGGAGATCCCTGTCAGGTACGCGGGTGGAAGTCCAATCACTTCGACAGCGAAGCTTTCACCGCGGCCCTGGGACTGGAGGCCAACACCGACAGTCTAAGCGGGGATGCGCTGGTAGCTGTTCTATCACGCGCGTGCGACGCCACTATGCCGAGAAAAACACTGCCAAGAAACGGTAGATGCCCGGTATACTGGTGGAGTGCCGAGATTGCAGCTCTACGGTCAGCCTGTCTCAGAGCTAGACGTAGGATGCAAAGAGCTCGCACCGAGGATGCAAGAGAGAACCGCCGTGAAGCGTTTCGAGCTGCGAAATTAGCCCTTAACAAGGCTATTAAAAGCAGCAAGAGAGCGTGTTTCGACAACCTGTGTGAGAGTGCCAACGCGAATCCGTGGGGTGACGCCTACCGGATTGTGATGGCCAAGACCAAAGGGGGCTCCTCACCCCCAGAACGGTCTCCGGACCGGTTGGCAACGATTATCGAAGTACTCTTCCCGTCTCGAGCCACAAGCCCCTGGCCACCTGCACTACGAGACAGTGCGGGCACGGTCGAAATGGTGGCTCCAGTGACGAATGAAGAACTACTCGCAGTGGTTAAATCCCTAGCAATGAACAAAGCTCCAGGGCCGGATGGAGTTCCAAACAACGCTCTCAAGGCAGCGATCATAGCGAACCCGAACATGTTCAAGCAAGCTATGCAGAGATGCCTTGACGAGTCCCGTTTCCCCGATAGATGGAAAAGGCAGAAATTGGTGCTGTTGCCGAAGCCCGGGAAGCCGCCAGGCGACCCATCGGCGTACAGACCAATCTGTCTGATAGACACGACTGGCAAACTGCTTGAGAGGATCATCCTCAACAGGCTCACCCCGTACGCGGAAGGTACGGACGGTCTGTCAAGCAACCAGTTTGGCTTTCGGAAGGGTAAGTCCACAGTGGACGCTCTCAACTCAGTGATAAATACTGCCGAGATAGCGATCCAACGAAAAAGGCGAGGTATTCGATACTGTGCGTTAGTGACACTGGACGTGAAGAACGCATTCAACAGCGCAAGCTGGGATGCCATCGCGCTCTCGTTACACCGGCTTAGCCTACCGGTGGGTCTGTACCGGATCCTGGAAAGTTACTTCCAAAACCGCGTACTGCTATACGAGACCGATGCCGGTCAGAAAAGGGTTCCGATTACCGCCGGAGTCCCGCAGGGCTCGATCCTAGGCCCGGTGCTATGGAACCTTATGTATGACGGGGTTCTGAGACTGAAGTTCCCTCCTGGGGTCAAGATCGTCGGCTTTACCGACGACGTAACCTTGGAGGTCTACGGGGAGTCAATTCCTGAGGTAGAACTAACCGCAGAACACGCGATTAGCACGGTGGAGGAATGGATGAGCGCGAGAGGCCTGGAGCTCGCTCATCATAAGACGGAGGTAGTTATCGTCAACAACCGCAAGTCGGCACAACATGCAGTTATCCATGTGGGAGAAGTCGCGATCACTTCACAGCGAAGTCTGAAGTCTCTCGGAGTCATTATAGACGACAAGCTGACCTTCGGCAGCCATGTCGACTATACGTGCAAGAGAGCGTCGACTGCTGTTGCGGTAGTGTTGGGCGATACGATATCGATACAAGGAATATCGATACTTTAGGGCCAGAAAATCGAGATTTTAAATCGATATTCATCGGGTCGATATTTTGTGGTATCGATACTGCTGTCCCGATATTTTTTTCGATACTGTTATTATAACGAAAAGGAACAATTAGCACAACTATTTAAACACAAAAAACTCAAATTCTGTCAAAAATGTTGCCAGATTCTTATTTTTTCCTTCAATGCCCTTGTTCCGCTGGAATATTACCAATACTCGAAAATTAGTTATGCTTTGTATAAATACAGGGTATTTTGAGGACAAAAAAATTGTCACGGAAAAATTGAATTTTCATGTTCATTATTATTAACCGATGTTCAATCTTGTGGAATCTAAGCACATCTATAAACTTGGGTTTATTTATGGGATTTATGATTTTTGCAATCTGTTGTAGAATGGATCAAACTCAAACTAGTATTACGACTAATTTTGTGGCTTGGAACTCCGTGTAACTTTTTTGGGCTTCGAGTTCGAAGTGTTGAAAAATAAATCAGAATGAGTATGCTTTTTATTTTTATCCAAAGTACAGTCGTGATTCGCTGGTTGGACACTTTTTAACTGAACCGCTTTTTAGTTGGACCTCAGAGCGAGCAAGGGCGCTATAACCCTGGCTCATTAGTCAGGGCAGGGCTAAATACCTCTGTCCCATCCCAAGAACCTAGGACCAAAGGAGTGATATTAACCCTCTTAGCAAAGTCACTCCCAACGATTTATCAAACCCCCATCAAATTGAAACGGTTGTGTGCGGTTGTCCACGTTTCTTCCTTATTCTAGGTTCAAAATAATCCGTCGATTAAATTATGCATTGAATGAATAATTTGATTGCCGTATAATTTTGAGTCATCTTTATTTTATACGCTGCACAGTTGGCCTGGCCGCTTTAATGCTTGTGTCATATTCAATATGTGCCTCAAACATTAATAATGACAAGAAAAATTGTGGACGAACGTCTGCAATTTTCCAGGCTCCCTACATGTATTGGCTGTGTATGTGTAGACTAGACTAGAACCGCTTTTTAGTTGAACCTCCGCTAGTTGGACCATTGTCCAACTAAAAAAGCATCTGAATGTCAACATCTCGTGTCAAATTTACTTTGACAATCACTCTGACAATATTTAGATATGTGAACTGATGCATTTACACTGCCAACATCTCTTTTGTAGAGTTTTTGACATTTGTCAGTCGATCCAACTAGCGAATCTAATTCGTTAGTTGGACAAGGCTGTGGCCCAACCAGCGAATCACGACTGTAGAACGATTTCCCCGGATGTTTCCTTCGGCGTTTTTTCTTCTGAATGCTAGCTCAAATTAGTAAATGCAAATCCCAATTCCGAAATCCGATAAGACGAGACAAAATAAAATATAATAAAAAATATGGATTTTAAAATCGATACCGAGATTATCGATAATTTATTCTCGATACTTCTAGTGTATCGATATTTTAGTTTTACAAATATCGATATGCCAGTATCGATACTTTTTAACATATTGCCCAATACTATGTTGCGGCACTATCGAGAATGATGTCCAACAGCTCAAAGGTGTGCGCCAGTAGACGTAGGTTACTGGCAGGCGTTGCCGTATCTATCCTCAGGTACGGCGGCCCGTCATGGTCAAGAGCACTGAGGGTAACCAGTTACCTACAGAAACTGGAGAGCACCTACCGCGTGATGTGCCTCAGAGTGATATCTGCCTACCGCACGGTATCACACGATGCATCCTGCGTGATAGCGAGCATGATGCCAGTCGGGCTGGTCATTCGGGAAGATGAGGAGTGCTTTGAGCTACGTGGAAATAGGGGAGCCCGCGAGCGCACCAGGGTGACCTCGGTCGCCAGATGGCAGCGTGAGTGGGACAACTCCTCGAAAGGTAGGTGGACCCACCGGCTGATACCTAGCATATCGAGCTGGGTGGGAAGACCCCATGGGGAAGTTCACTTCCACCTGACACAATTCCTGTCAGGCCATGGCTGTTTCCGTCAGTACCTCCACAGGTTCGGGCACGCGGAGGTCCCAGTCTGCCCGGACTGCCCAGGTGTAGATGAAACTGCCGAACACATACTGTTCGTATGTCATCGGTTCGACGTCGAAAGAAGAGCAATGCTTGACGTCTGTGGCTGGGACACAACCCCGGATACCCTTATTCAGCGGATGTGTCAAACGGTGGAGAAGTGGAACGCAGTCTCGGCTGCTACCATCCAGATTGCCAGTAGGCTACAGGTAATCTGGCGAACCGAGCAACAGACGGCGGGCACGGCTAACTAGTGATTGGTTAGCTGGAGCAAAAAAGGCCAAGCGCAAAAAAAGGGAGTGAATGGTCTGTTCATGCCGAGGCAGGTTTGGCGCAGCGAATGGCAACCGCGTAAGGGGTAAACCCAGCCACCCCGAAGCAAGACAGAAGAGTGAGTGTATAGGCGTATAAGTGGACTGCCTCATGCCAAGACGGGAGGGTCGTAGCGTAGTATGTTGGAACTAAGCTATCGATGCCTCATGGCGTGGCAGAGGAGTGAAAGGGTGAGCATCCAAGTCAGTCTCACACTGCATGTTAAGGGTGAGCATAAAAGTCAGCCTCACAGGTTGGTAGAGGCTAGCACAAAAGTCAGCCTAGCAAGGAGTGAAAAAGGTGAGCACACAAGTCAGCCTCGCATGGTATGTCAGAAGTGGGGCCTAAGAAAAATGTCCCACATGGGATGCCAGGGGGAGTGACAAAGGTACAATAGAGTGGCACGATTGAGAGTGAATCAGGTGATAGGGTGAGCACCCAAGTCAGCCTCACATGGATGGGTAGGGCGAGCACAAAAGTAAGCCTAGCAAGGAATGAGTAAGGTGAGCACACAAGTCAGCCTCGCATGGAACGTAAAAGGTGAGCACAAAAGTCAGCCTCATGTGGGAGTGTTTGAGAGTGAATCAAAGTGTGATTGAGAGAGCACCCAAGTAAGCCTCATACAGGATGTATGATCGCGTGAGTGAGAGTGAATGAGTACATTCAGTACAGCCATCCCCCCAGAAGTAACACCGAGAGGTAGTTCCTGGGAGGAATGATGGCGGAGCCCAATGGAGTTTAGTCGGTATTAATGGCTGGTCACCATTCGAGTCCGACACGCCCCCAGTGCACCCAGTGTGGTAGATTGGACCCTACCGTTAGCACGTGTACTGGGCTAGGACATAAAGGTCTTCTCCATTGCAAAAAAAAAAAAAAAACTACCAGAACCGCGTACTGCTATACGAGACCGGTGCCGGTCAGAAAAGGGTTCCGATCACCGCCGGAGTCCCGCAGGGCTCGATCCTAGGCCCGGTGCTATGGAACCTCATGTATGACGGGGTTCTGAGACTGAAGTTCCCTCCTGGGGTCAAGATCGTCGGTTTGGCGACAACGTAACCTTGGAGGTCTACGGGGAGTCAATCCCCGAGGTAGAACTAACTGCAGAACACGCGATAAACACGGTGGAGGAATGGATGAGCGCGAGAGGCCTGGAGTTCGCTCATCATAAGACGGAGGTAGTTATCGTCAACAACCGCAAGTCGGCACAACATGCAGTTATCTATGTGAGAGAAGTCATGATCACCTCACAGCGGAGCCTGAAGTCTCTCGGAGTCATTATAGACGACAAGCTGACCTTCGGCAGCCATGTGGACTATGCTGCAAGAGAGCGTCGACTGCTGTTGCGGCACTATCGAGGATGATGTCCAACAGCTCAAAGGTGTGCGCCAGTAGACGTAGGTTACTGGCAGGCGTTGCCGTATCTATCCTCAAGAGCACTGAGGGTAACCAGTTACCTACAGAAACTGGAGAGCACCTACCGCGTGATGTGCCTCAGAGTGATATCTGCATACCGCACGGTATCACACGATGCATCCTGCGTGATAGCGAGCATGATGCCAGTCGGGCTGGTCATTCGGGAAGATGAGGAGTGTTTCGAGCTACATGGAAATAGAGGAGCCCGCGAGCGCACCAGGGTGACCTCGGTCGCCAGATGGCAGCGTGAGTGGGATAACTCCTCGAAAGGTAGGTGGACCCACCGGCTGATACCTAACATATCGAGCTGGGTGGGAAGACCCCATGGGGAAGTTCACTTCCACCTGACACAATTCCTGTCAGGCCATGGCTGTTTCCGACAGTACCTCCGGAGGTCCCAGCCTGCCCGGACTGCCCAGGTGTAGACGAAACTGCCGAACACATACTGTTCGTCTGTCTTCGGTTCGAAGTCGAAAGAAGAGCAATGCTTGACGTCTGTGGCTGGGACACAACCCCTGATAACCTTATTCGTGTCGGTGTCCGGCCATTAGGCCGAAGGCCGAAGGCCGTAAAGCCGAAGGTTATTCGGCCGAAGGTCATTAGGCCGAATGGACATTAGGCCGAATGGTCATTAGGCCGAATGATCATTAGGCCGAATGATCATTAGGCCGAATGGTCATTAGGCCGAATAGTCCTTAGGCCAAATGATCATTGGGCCGAATGGACTTTAGGTCGGGTGCTTAATAGAGAGGAGAGAAAAGGATCCGAAAAAAAAGGATCCGAAACCTATCCCGTACAGCTTTCGGAGCTTCTCGGTATGAGCTAAATTTTCGTATCTCGGTTGAACGAATCTCGTATTGCTTCCATTGTATGGATATCATAAATATATTTTTTTTCATTTGAGGTCCGAGCACATGGATTGAAGCGATGCGGGGTAGCCACGTTAGGCGCTATAATAATTTATTTTTTACATTACGTCGGCAACAATGTCCGGCCATTAGGCAGAAGGATGCTAAGCACATAAAATCTGTCTGTAATTAAAATAATCTGTTCTATCAATCAATAATGCTTTATAAAGTCTTGTGGAATGGAAACAATCCAATTTTCTTCTTTCATATTCCTTCTCTACCATTTTGTCTCACCCTCTTCCACTATCTCTTACTTTTCTATTTTGTTCTACATTCTCTCTCAAAATCTCTAATTATTTCTTTAACTCAATTAATTTAAATCACTGATATTTTATCCTTCTTTTTAATATGAGCTGTTCTTTCAAATTATATCCTATCATTCCACGATCTCTATCCAGCTAGTAAAATTACGGAAGTCCTAGATGGCAATTCACATTCATAAAACATTTTACTAAAGTTCAATCTCTTTAATTCGATTACGGCAATTAAAGCGGATAACTTATTCTAGAAGTTGTCATTGTACATGCCACTAAGTTGCAATTTTTTTAGAAGGCATGAACAAAAACACTGTCGGGTCAAATATTTCACCAGAAACACGCATATTTATTTATTTACTTTTTGAACTTTCTACCGCATACAGCGAAGCCTGTGTGATGCGGCTTTGCCGCATAACCGAGGCCAAGGATCCGAAGCAGCGTAAAGCTGCTGAGGATCCGCCGGACGAGGTGGCCGACGTCCCACCGCCGGAAGCGGCGGCCCCTCGCAAGCGAGCTTGTGATCTACTCGTTTGCCCGGATTATTCAAACATATGGGCTATCAATTAATTTAAGTCCGACGGAGCGGTAGCGATGTCGGACATCATCCGGGTTGAAGCGATGTGGCGTAGCCACATTAGGCGTCCATTTTATTTTTTATTCCATGCAGTCAATAAATCAGTAGCGAGAAATGGGGTGTAAATATGCTAAACGTTATAATTTTAAGTTAAAAAAATCTAAATAAATCACCCTTCATTGAAAACTGATCATTCTTTTCCGTTCCAAACACTTCATCTATCACTCTTTGGTTTATTTGTTCTAATGGCCGTTCAGCCTTTTGCATTCGGATGAATGTCCATTCGGCCTAATGACCATTCGGCCTAATGCCCTTCGGCCAAATGACCTTCGGCCTAACGGCCTTCGGCCTAATGACCCAGCATCATTCGTGTTAATCGGTGGAGAAGTGGAACGCAGTCTCGGCTGCTACCACCCAGATTGCCTGTAGGCTACAGGTAATTTGGCGAACCGAGCAACAGACGACGGGCACGACTAACTAGTGATTGGTTAGTTGAAGCGAAAAAGGCCGAGCGCAAAAAAGGGAGTGAATGGTCTGTTCATGCTGAGGCAGGTTTGGCGCAGCGACTGGCAACCGCGTAAAGGGTAAACCTAGCCACCCCGAAGCAAGGCAGAAGAGCGAGTGTATAGGCGTATAAGTGGACTGCCTCATGCCAAGATGGGAAGGTCGTAGCGTAGTATCCTGGGACTTAGCTATCGATGTCTCGTGGCGTGGCAGAGGAGTGAAAGGCTGAGCATCCAAGTCAGTCGCACACGGTATGTTAAGGGTGAGCACAAAATTCAGCCTCACATGGTATGGTAGAGGCTAGCACAAAAGTAAGCCTAGCAAGGAATGAAAAAGGTGAGCACACAAGTCAGCCTCGCATGGTATGTCAGAAGTGGGGCTTAAGAAAAATTTCCCACACGGGATGCCAGGAGGAGTGACAGGGGTATAATAGAGTGGCATCCCCCCTGAAGTAATACCGAGATGTAGTTCCTGGGGGGAACGATGGCTGAGCCCAATGGAGTTTAGTCGGTATTAGTGGCAGCGTCACCATTCGAGCCCGACTCGCCCCCAGTACACTCCATGTGGTAGCTTGGACACCTACCAATAGCACGTGTACTGGGTTAGTACGTAAACAGTCTTCTCCATCGTAAAAAAAAGCCAAGGTTTCATCGACATCTTCGGGATAATGGTGTGTAGCCAGCGATCGAGTTCGTCGTTGTTCCACGAGGTCTGCTAATTTTCAAGTGTCCTCTGGCGAGATATACAGAAAAATTCATTGAAGCAGCTTGATTTTTCGTAGATGTTTGCTTCTATCGCGCCCACCTTAGCTAAGGAATCCACCTTCTCATTTTACGGAATTAAGCAAAGCATAGTACTTTACTATGACTGGTATGATTTTTTAGATAAGCCGCAGAAAGTTAGCTGGTTTCGTTGAGTGAATTGTCTTAATAGAATGAAGGTTGTCCGAAATGATGAAGTAATGATCTGTGGGCAAGGTTTCGATGATCCCAAAGGTTTACGGAATAGCAGCTAGTTCTACAACCTAGACTGAAGCAGAATCATTTTCCCGATATTCGAATGACGATCACTTTCACTTGGCTCCAGTCTTAAGGGACAATGTTATTCACAAGGAAATTGTTTAATAAATTCAACAAATGTTTTTGCAAGATAGAAAAACCAAATAAGAGCTCCACCATCGAAAACTGTGATTCGTTCGCGGTATCGTGAGGAGGCTCGACGCAGTAGATCTTCTGTGCCGGCACAGTTGGAATATTCGACGTTTTTGTCGGTATTGTTTCGGTTGCGCATATGTCGGGCAGTGTGCCAAAGAGTCCTCATTGATGTTTCTCTTGTTAACCCGTCAACGAACCTGAGCCAATAGTTGTGTTTTTTGGCTTTCATCAAGTTGTTCATTTTGTTTTCTAATGTCGCCAACTTTCTCAAGTAGTTTGGCGTTCTAACCTTAACAAATTCTTGAAACGCGAAAGGGTTTTCCGCGTGAGCATTCTATATCCCACCACAGGGTAGAAGACCGTACGCGGGTGCTCATTACTGGTACGTATTTCATCTGAGCTTGAATCACACACTATCGAGAATCAAGCCAGCTTGAAACGTTCACTTCTCCTCCGGAGGAAGCTCTTGTATGGACTCGGTTTTAACGGATATCGCGGACGAGTAGCTCGTCCAATCAATGTTTCATGTGAAGTTATATGAAAATTTCGGTGGTCTTGTGATTTCGATCAGCAGATGGTCGCTACTGGAGGGATCAGGAATTACCTTCCACATTTAATCCAACCCTAGCGATGTTGAGTAGAGAGATATATCTAACGAGCTTAGAGGTGCTGGTGGTGTAGGAATCCATATCATTTTCTCCTGTTCAATATAGTCATAATGAAGATATCACTAAGTTCGTAGAGTAAGGTATAAGTCGGAAGTGAGCCATGTTTAGCATAATGTAAATGCGTCACATTGTGAAATATTTAGTAATCGTTTAATCGAATTGATTTCCGGAATGATCCTTCTGTAATTCGAAAGTAGAACAGTAATCAAATCCGTGACATCGTTCGTTGAATTAACCGTCGAAGGATACGATTGCTGCAAGGAGACGCCATTTCGCAGCCAGCTACTTATAAACTGTTTTCACTGTAGGAAAAAAAAGTTATCAAAAGACTTTGAATAGGATGTTAAAAGATGTAAATATTAAGTCCACGATGTCAGAGAAAATCACCAGTCCAGCACTGGTGGCTTCGGTTTTGTGGCGGCGCTTTCTCGATCTATTATATTTGGTGGCCGTTTAAGAGAAACCTTTTGACCTTTACAAGAAATCTCAGGTGAAAGAGCATTCCTATAGCTTCCTATCCCCTCTTGGGGATCATCAAATTCACATTCTTCCCGAGCCTTAACCAAGAGAGTAAAAGAGTTTGTCACAGTCATGGTGAAAGCCAACCGATACGAGTCAGACTGGACATAGATTTTTTCCCGTTCTATGTAACTACTGATCCTGAATGCAATGCTTGTAGTTCAATCGTTATCTTCACTGGCTGGAGCTGGACCCCCTGGTCTTCGAAACAGCCAACCCCGTGCTGCAGTATATCCACAAACTCGAATCCGTTTCGACGTCATTTATCTCTATTTTGTGTTCGGGTAGGTAGACACGTCGTAAGAGTAATGTCATTTGCTTGCTTTTGATTGGAAACCACAACCCCGAGTCAAAATACCATGTTAATTGTGAAATACGTGCATTTTAAGCATTCATTTTATGGTCCACATGTTATGCAGTTTCAAGAAGGGCTTTTAATACTTTTTATAAGTTAAATTACTGTTGTGAAAATGGTGATTTATGGAAGTATGGTCAAGTGTTTTTGAAGTGCTCTTAAAACCCGTATAAAACTACGTGTCCTTGTTGAAGGTAATAATAAAATAATATTTACTCAGTTCTGCTTTGATAAAACTGCACAAAATCTTGCTAAAACCAATTACCATTTGGATTGTTACTTACGTTGCTTAACCGAGTGAAAGAATTGAAAATCATGAAACACCGGCCTGATCACTTCGATTAGAATGTAGTCCTAGCAATATGTTCATGTTATGTATGAAAAATACATATCTCAAATGAGCAGAAAACTACCCAGAATAATAGCTCATGCTGAAGTTTAACATACCGATTGTCCCAGTTATCCCAGTCACTTTGATCAAACCATTATGAGCGTTTTTTTTAACGAACATTCAACAGGAAACTAAATGCAATTTCAACGGCTTACTGCGATGGAATTCCGAATAGTTCTCAACCGCGGGCCGTTTCATTGCGAGTAACCAATCCTTCACCCTTCGTCTCCTTACCCCTTTTATTTTCTGGTCATACTGAATCGTACGGTATGCCATCAGCATCCGAGTATCCTAGATGGTCAGTTGTTTGAGGTCAAACCTTGCCATCTGGAACCAGGCTGCGGAGGAGCAGTCGAAATGGAATGTAGAAAATCATAACTTTCCTGTGTGTGGCATCGTACCGCTCAAACTTACACCGGATGAGGAAAGCAGCCGAGAATTCCGTTTTGGGCCGGCACATCCACCCACTAAGCCGAAAGCATACAACATGCTCATACGAGTGTATTTTTTGCTGTTGTCCGACCGAACGAATAGATGAAACCCATTGTTATTCCTTTTCAAGCGGCCTGCGGTCGTTGTTCGCAATTTCGAACTATGCGGGATAGTTTCCACCGGAAGAGAAATGTTACAGCTGTAACAATTGCTGCCGGATTAAATAGCAGTAGGTGATTGCCTCGCGGTGCCTGGGTGCGGGATTGTTAGAAGTAATCAATTCTGTTGAAACACATGGATATTGAATGCGAGTAAGAACATCAATAGTTGTGTTAGGGTAGGATGACTGCATTCAATGATGAATATGGTTGAATTCCGGAATTTCGTAAATTCTTTGGGAAGAGAATTCCTGAATTTTAAATTCTATTTTCAATCGAACATACATTTGAATTTAACTTGCACAATTTTAAATAACAAATAAATTCATCTGAAGCTTTGGCATTATTTGATCGGTTTTAAGTCAGACCGGACTAAGTGACATTGTGTTGATTTCGAGAACAACGAGTTTAAAGTTTGGATCGCAGCATCCTTATAATTTGAAATAATTTTTTGCCATTATTCTTGCTTATTGTAACATATTTCAAATCTGGTAAAAGGCGAATGTAGCTGAAGAAATTCTTTATCAAGTGCTATCATTATCTCATTTTTCATGACTTTGCGAATTAGTCCGCTCTGATTTAATTTAATTTAATTTTAAGAAACATCTTGAAGAACAACATGGCGATGTGTTTTGATCAGATTACGCATGGAGATCTCAGGATTGTGTTCAACTGCCCCTGGAATCAATTATATGTGTCATCTGTTCTCTGTCTCTTGTCTCTATCTTCTGGTCTCTGACTTCTGTCTTTTGTCTTTTGTTTCCAGGACATTGTCTTGTGTTTTCTATTCTTAGTCTGCTGTCTTCTATCTTCTGTCATCGTCTGTCATCTGTCGTAATTCGAGTTTTCCGCAGCTACCTTGGCGCCTCACTTGATTCATGAAATGGCTCGAACTCTGAGTTATTTAACTATTCGCTTGATTTTTATCTCCATCTATCGCCATGTAGCTCTCGTCTCAGTGTCCCGTTTAGCTCCTGTTTCCGTGAGTTATTCAGCTCTCAGCCTTAACACGATTCACTTGGTTGGTCCCTAGCGGCGAACTCACTGTACCCTGACTGAGATTTACCCGACGGAGGAATTTCTCCCGACACCGATACCCGCTTTCTTGAGCCATTGAGCTTCCATCTTTATCGAGATCTACTCGGATACTATCCGATGATGAACTACCCTGATCCGACTAAAAGTTCCCTGGCAGCGGCAATTCTCTCAGTAGCGATGTCTGTTTCGCGAGCCAATCAGCTCTCAGTTTTATTACTATACAGTCAGATAGTCCATGGAGGTGAATCTACCCTGTTCCCTGGAGGTAGATTTCTCTTGGTACCGATATTCGTTATCGTGAGCAATTTAGCTCCTCGCTTCGTCCTGATCTACTAGATCTAGTCTCGGCGGTGGTTATAGCCACGGGCCAGCCAGTAGGTGCTGAAGTCTGTCCAGCGATTCTGGATGAAACGTAGCTTCCGGTTCACTGGTACACCAACGACCCACTGCTAGCTGTTCAACGCGATCTACTTACTCCAATCCATGGCGGATCTAGCCTACTCACGAGCAACCCGTTAAGGTGTTAAGGTCGGACCGGCGATTCCAGTGCAGCCTGCTGACCATTTTGCTGGCACCCTGATGAACAAAACCCGGAGCTACGTCGCTTACTACTCAACTGGTCTCCGGCGGTGGACCTAGCTTCTAGGACCTAGAATTTCTCCCGAAACCGGATTTCAGGTTTCACAAACAGCTTTCTAGCAGGCAGCGCTACTTTATTGATCCATTCGCAACTTTCTCTGCAGCTCGGAGAGTACACTCGTAACCACTCTGTTGAAAGCATTTCAGATATGCTCATCCTGGCACGTCTCTTCGACGATATTATCAGCAGTCACCCCTTCGAATTTCTTCGAACCTAGTGCATTCGAAGACGATGTGTTCCGGTGTCTTCTGCACGTGCACACACTCCGGGCAACGGGGTGACAAAGCATGTCCAAACCGACGCAGGTACTTCCGAAAGCATTCGTACCCGGACTAAAACTGCGTCAAATGAAAGTTCACTTCTCCACCTTCCTTTTTCCGTTTTGTGGTGTGCCAGCTGCAACTTGATGTCAGCCATCCAGGTTTTCACGATGCCTATTATCTCTGCCATCAACATCTCCACCTCCTCAAGGATCTCGTCTGTTATCGTCAGGGCAACATCATCTGCAAAGCCGACGATCTGTACTCCCCTGAGCAGTTCCAGTGCTCGCGATGACTGTGCAGATGGCGTCCACCATTGATAACCCTTTCCGGGACCCGAACTGCGTCTGCGATAGTCCCTTCTCACTTTCAGCGTAGGTCGTCAGCCTGTTGAGGATTAACCTTTCCTGAAGTTTACCAAGAGTATCCAGCAGGCATATAGGCCGATACGATGCTGGATCTCCTGGTGGTTTCCCTGGTTTTGACAGCAACATCAGCTTCTGGATCTTCCATTTATCCGGGAAGTAATCATCGTCAAGGCATTTCTGTAGGACTATTCTAAACATGTCCGGAAACGCCAGGATTGCGGTCTTCAGCGCCACGTTGGGGATAGCATTCGGTCCGGGAATTTTCTTCGCTTTCAGCCCTTTTTGCCACTGCAAAGAGCTCGCCGTTGGAGACTCGATTTTCACCAGCATTTCTACCGTCTACATCAACGTATAGTGTAGGCGGCCATGCCGTTGGGTCGTGCTTCGAGAAAAGATCCTCCACGATAATTTTCAGTTTGTTGGTGCACATTTCGACTGGTGTCATTGGACCCTTGATCCTGGTGATAACGACACGCCCCAGGGGATACCGGACTTGCTTAGTTCTACTGGCCGCCCGGAATGTTATCTTACACTCTTCTCTAACTACCTCAGATCTTGTTCTCTGAACGCGTCTTCTGGCTTAAGCCAGGCAGCACGGAGAATGCTGTGCCTTTCGTTCCACCAGTACGCCGATAGTTGCTCGGCTCCATTTTCCTCGGCATTGTTACATCACATGCCCTCGCTACTATTTCCGACAGCTCATCGGCCCTCTGAATTGGAGTGACGCTGTCAGCACGAAGTGATTCCACAAAAAGGTTCTTGTCGAAGTCCTCTATTTTCCACTTCCGCTAGTCAGTCCTCACTCTCGGCGTTACCGTTCAATTCCGCCGGCCAATGGTGTAGTGGATCGCATTGTGGTCGTTATGTGTGTACTGCTCACTCATGTTATCTATCAGCGAAGGTTTGCAGAATGTTATGTAGATGATGGGTTCTCGACCGTCTTTACGGAATGAGCGGAACATTCGTTGTACAGCCTTACATACAGCTTCGTCACGGCATCCAACAAGCTGTAACCTCTTGCGTTAGTCAGCCTACTTCACGGACCAAGCGTTAAAGTTTTCTCATATAACAACCGGCGTTCATGCGGTTGACGAGTCGCTCAGTACGTCCAGTATCTGCTTGTACTGCTCTGGTGTCCACTGTGGGGAAGCACAATAGCTTCGTGTGTGCTATCCACCACCTCTTGAAGAGGGAAACCGCCCATCTCTTGGATTGCCGCCTTTTTGTACGCAAGGCGTATGGAACCGCCCGTCGTGTGCTCATTACCATCATGAACCTTGGTTGCTTCGTGCAGTCTCTAGAAACGTGTCCCTTTTTCCGCATTTTCAACACAACGTAGACCTGTCCGGGTCCCTGCAGTTCCTCGCTTGATGTCCGAAGTTCAATCACCTGAATCATTGCTCCTTCTGCTTGGTATCTCATGGAGCGATTCTCAACGAACACACCGATTATCAGTCTTTTATCTTTGCAGTCTCCGTCAGCTTGTTAACAACGACCACCGGTAGTGGAATCGTCGCCGTTTGAGTGCATCCATACGATTTCCTAATCCGGATTGTCGCTGGTGCATCTAGGTTGCACTGTTCGATCAGTGCATCCCTCAGTTCTTCTACGGTCGTTTTTCGTCTATACCCTTTCACCCGAATGCGGCTTTCTGCGACAAGGCGCATCGCTGCCCAAATATGTAGCAACGAGCTCGCGATATGCCAAGCTCTTGATTCAGCTTACCAGTCACTGTCTTTCCATACGTTCCTTTTGTCGCTGGTACACTCCAGCTCGTTCTTTTGTTTTTTCCGGTCCTGTTTCTCCCCCGGCGTTTCCTTCATTCTTTTCTCCAAGCGAGCATTGCTGTGACTCTTCGGTGGACGGTGCCGATGGTTGAGTGCTAAGTGTGACCACCATTCACCCTAATTGATTTGGGTTCAATCCCAGTCGAGGTCGTTGAAATTTTTCCGTGGTCTCGTCTTTCTTCGGGGAAGGGGGAAGTAAAGCCGGTCCATGAGTTGATGGGTCGATATCTAGTCCAGACAGCTGAGTCACCTCTCTGTCGTCGATGTTTGGCCTCGTAGTGGAAATAGGCCGACGGAAAATAACTAGAACAAGAAGAAGAAGATTTTTCGGTGTTACCTCAGTTTCTGCCGTTGCGTGTCCTGCGGCTTCCATCAGAGCTTTTTTGACTGACTCAGCATTCATCAAGAGCGCCTTCTGCTCGCAGCAGCTGTTACGGCCAATTTAATACTCGTCACTAGCTTCCGTCTTTAGTCTTCCGCTTTCCGTCGTCAGTCTTCCGTTTTTCTTTTTCCGTTGTCCGTTTTCCGCCTTCCGTCTCCCGTCGTCAGTCTTCCGTCTCCCGTCGTCAGTCTTCCGTCTTTCTTTTTCCGTTGTCCGTCTTCCGTTTTCCGCCTTCCGTTTCCCGTCTTCCGTCTTCCATCTTCCGTTTTCCGTCTTCCGCCTTCCGTCTTCCGTCTCCCGTTTTCCGTCTGCCGTCTTCCGTCTTCTGTCTTCTAACTTCTGTCTTTTTTGTTCTGTTTGCTACTATCATTGAAGTAAGATGAACAAAAAGATTTCATGGATGCGTTGAGACGGGCTACTATTTACATATTTTAATTACATTTTGACGGAAATTGTTATGCACGAATGCACACTTTTGCAGTGCTTCATAAATAGATTCGAACATTTAATATTCCAAAAGTCCTGTACAGTTTGATTGACGAAGATTCGCGATGCTTCCATCGTGCCGCAACGTATACCGGAACACGAACGGAGATACTTAAACTAAAAATACTTCCCGGTGCAATGGGTGACAAATATTTTGCTTCGCAGAGTCGCACACTGGGAGAAAAACTATAAAAACAGTTGGAAAGAAAATGCAAACATAAAACTTACACGTTTCTACCATTTTATATATAAAACGGCATTGTCCTCGCAACACGTGCGAAATTTACCCACCGCTTCTCGACCTCCTCGGGGGTGTAGCGCTGTTCTACATACAAACGACGAAGATGCACTTAGTGGAAGTTACTTTTGCTCCACAGACTCCACTTCCGGATCCGCTCCTCCCGAACGCTTCCACCGACCGTCAGATTAAAACACAACTCCCCAGTATCTAGCCGCCGGTTCAAGCGACTGCATGCCAACAACCGGATGGAGGAAAGCGAGAATCGGAGAATGACAGGATTTTCATGAATATGTAATAAAAAAGTGACTATAAAATGGTGTAATAAAAACGGATGCCACCGTGGGGCTGGGGAGTCTGGAAAGGTAGGAAAAACTACGAGAAATTGAAAATGATCAAATGGGGGAAAAACTTGGTCCGTCAACTCGGGAAGAAAGAGACTATGGCTGCTAACGATGAATGATATGGTTGGTAGTAGGTACTATTGAGGCAGCCAACCAACGTGGAAAGCATTTCTTGTTTTCTCTTCATTTGCTGCCGCCCTAGCCCCGCCGCAACATAGTTATAACATCTTGCCGTGCACTAATTCACTTAAAGTACGATTGAGTTTGTTTGTCACTTGGATGAATAATGAATGTTTTGTTCAGAAAAAAAAAGTTGGTTCAGTGCCAGTTCCATTTCGGTCATTAAAATATCTCTAATTGTAGTCGACGTTATATAAAATTTATTAAGTGTGAATGAACATAATTTCCTTTAAAAGGAGGACATGTTAAACAGATTTCAGATTTGAACAATACGTGATCGGTTCGAATTCGTTGTAACTTGATTTCTTTAGAAATCAGACTGGGTCATTTTATCATTACTGATCGAAATGAATCCAACCGTTTGTGAATCTCCAAAAAACTTTTTATACTGATACTAAACTAGACTTCTCAGCTGTTTAATGGCGACGCGATACGATGGTGGTTGCTAGGATTTGATGAATGAGACCGCCTGCTTCGACTTGCCGGCGGAGAATAAAAGTTTATTACATCATGATAGCTAGTTGGTTGGTATGGATGCGAAGAAGGCATGCCAAAGGAAGAATTGAGCAATTTTCCAATCCACGAAACTACACAAACTGTTGTCGATATTAACTTGTACGGAAAAGTTTTAACTGTAAGGGTAAACGTTTAAAAGCAGTTGGATGTAAAAAAAGTTATTTGTTTTCGGAGAAATAAAGGAGCAACATTGTTGCAAGTTGATTCGATTATGTTTGCCAAGCAGATCATATTTATTCTGCCCCAAAACGGTCACTCTTTTGTATTATTACTTGGTGATATGTGCAATAAATCTCGGTAGAGGATTAACATGTGCTGGAATGGTCCTACACTTAGCTATTGGATCACCAAACAATCGCTATCAAGAATATCCTTACGCCCAACAGACACTTATACCTACATTTGAGAATCTCTTCATACCCATATGGTTTTGAAACAGCAACATTTTTAAACTGCTATAAGTTTTGTTTAGGCGAGATGTTTACACAAAAATTGATAAAACTAGTTACTGTGACTATTACCATTCATTTGAGAACTTACAGAATAATAATACATAGATCTGAAATTATTGCTATTAGTTTGATAGGATTTCGTTAGAGCAGTGCTGCCGGGAACAGTTTCAGTTAGTGGTGAAAAATCAAATTCTGATTTATCTTCCTCTATTATTGAGAACTGATAATACTCATCAATTTAGACTGTCTTTGACTATTCGCTGCAAAAATGCTGGACATGAAAGGGGTAAATATCACTCGAGGAAGACACCATATGGCAATAACCTAGCTGCGGCAACTTTTACTGCGGACTTTCCATCAACGGGTCACAAGCCAAACTTGCCCACTACAAGTTCGTAACATTTTGTCACTGTAGTTTCGAAACGCTTGCTTCGCATTTTTCCCGGAACCGTCACTCATCATATGCTGCTGCTCCTGTTCCATCTTTTTTTTTCAAACAAGCTGTTAAGCTGAAAAAGTACCAGAATATAACACTGCACCGATACAAGTAAAACTCATGCCATCAGTCGCTTCCGCTTCGGATGGACGGCAGCAGCAGATGACAACGCCAGGGAGCGCCTATTTCCATCCAGTAGAATCAACTTTTCCCAACTCACAAGTATTCAGCCGAACAGTAAAAGTTATTTTTTCTTGAATTGTTTCATAGTAGCTAGCCACTTGGTTCCGTCAAGTTAAGCTCCTCTATGGTTAGCCTATTGCCTAGTGAGTAACCGGGACGAAAAGCTGTGTCTGTCAGGCACTAAACGACAGCAGTGAACTTTGGACTTTTCAATTTTCTCCGAAGGCTGCGAATAATTTAGGCATCTGCTATGGAGAATAGCTTACAGATGATGGACCAGGAGCGGATATATCGTTGAGTGGTTTTAGTTTCTCGAGCAACCATGCGCCTCCATGCGAGAGTAAACGCTTGATGGAGCCGCAAGGTTTCAATATTGTCGAAAATCCTTCTAGATGCAAGTTTTTCGCTTGAAAGCGACGAAGATAAATACCGTAAAACGGAAAACAATTTACTGGAGTCGAAATCTTTTGTTAGAATTGAAACTGATTGCCTATACCAATGGGATATATTCCGCTCAATTGTGAAGCCGGCTTTGCACAACGACAGGACTGGATTTGTGTCTCTCGCAAGGATCGGTGCTATGTGTCTCGAAGATTCCGATTCAGTAAATCAGTAAATCCTTGTTGGAAGCTAACAACCAAACATAAACACGACATATCATCGGGTCGTGCGAGAAAGTGGTATATTCTCTATTGAGATTATTTAACGATTGCTTTGCTATACTAAACATAGATGTGTAGGTACTTTTCGAAACGTATGGGAAATGGCACTGCAGGATTTCGTAAGTGTACGATTAGGAATGGCAATTAAAAGCTCGTAGCTTCTTGAATGAATTAACCAATCTGAACAGTTTAGTTCATGTGGATGGATCTGTATAGAGCGATTTCATTTGGTTGGACACTAGGGTGCCCCAAAGTTGTACTATATAAATACATCGTAGTAGAATGTTTTTAGATTGCATATACACTCAGGTGTTTTTGCGGGGATACATGCCGCGTAAATGAAAACCGCGTAAATGAAAACCGCGTAAATGAAAACCGCGTAAATGAAAACCGCGTAAATTTCAAAACCAGCGTTAAAACTGCGTAAAAAATACCGCGCAAAAAAACCGCGTAAAAAAACTTGAGTTTATATAAAAAGAATTTCACTTCCATAAACTTAATGAGCCCTTACTCTTTTACAATTTTTAATGGAATTCAACTATATGAGAAAAATATTCTATCATGTGATGTGTACGCTTCTTTAGAAGAATGTTGATTAATTTTCATGGATAAATCGCAAAATTATCGTTGCTTTCATATTGTTGACCCAAAACCGGAATGTATCTTTGACAAAAAAACATAACTTAACATACCCGTTGCTCTGGAAAGAAGAAGAGATGACCTTTACTATTCTTCTTTTCAGAATACTCAAAAATCGGTTAGAAAATGACCGCGTAGAAATTTTTTTAATGTCGAAAGTCCCGAAAAATAGTTTTTTTGTCATAAATCAAAATTTTGAGGGTATGCAATATTTTTCAAACATTGTCTTGTGTTGCATTTGGCGAGATCTACAACCAGTGAAACTCTAGCGAAACCGTCTTTGAACTCCAGCGCCTTCTCGTTTAAGGACTTATTAACACGGCTTCCGGGTGGTTCAATATTTGGTAGGACATATATTGTCGACCAAAGTATATTGATGATTGTTTACCAAAACTAGCAAACTAGAAAATGCGCAAAGTCTGCCATAACATTCGCATATTATCACTTTTGGTAGAAGCTTAAAGTTGCAGGTGATACAATTTACAAATATGAAGAAAATAGCGAAAAAGGAGAATTTCAGTGACATTTTATAATAATCGCTATAACTTTGTTACTTGAAGACATAGAAGTTGCTCAAGTGACATTTGAAGTTTTATAGCATGCTACCAGTGAAATCTAACAGCGTTTTCGATTTTTCCTGGTGCTACACCGGTGTAGTGTAAAGAAAGAGATAGACTGATTACACCCAAGTTTGAATGAGTGTAGCACCGACTACACCGGTGTAGTGCACTGCCAAAAACGAAAATGCCATAAGTTTTATGACCATGAAACTAAGCCTCAATTGTTGCTAGATTAACTGTTCTCGAAAACTTGTCATAGTCGCAGCCCAACCTATGCAGTGAGATTTACATTATCAAAATAAAGTGCCGATAAAACCAAGACACTTTACTGAACACAACAACTGAAAAAATGCACATCCAAAGCGCTAGAGGTTTTGTCTTGCTGATTTTCGTTTCTGTTCCACTGGTTTATAAAAACTATATTAACTAAAAGACCTATGCGTGATTGATGTCCATGATTTCTGGACTTTAGTTACGATTTTTTAACCTCTATTCGCGCTATCGTGACACTTCAGTAACGAGATTTGCATCGAATGTTTCTGATGGAGTAGTGTGATTTATGTTCATGATTTCAGGAGCATAGTTATGATTTTCGTATTATATATGCATGGAACAAAAATGATTCCATGAATGATGTTCCAAATCTTAAGAAAAAGTTCGCGTGGAAAAATTCGTAACCTGTGCAAAATTACATGAAATTGATAATTATTAGGGATGTCCTCTAAACCTCACAAGCACAAGGAAACGTTGGATTAAGCCAATTTGGGCATCAAGGGCACAAAACCTAACTTAAATTATGTATTGATCTTTTTGTATTTCGAATTCATCTCGTCAGTAACTAGCACCATCTGGGTGTCTAGTTAGACGATGTGTCAAAACTAGTACCCAAATTAGCACTAGTTTAGACACAAAAAAAATCCAAACACTTCACACGTTCATAGAGCTAATTTGGGTACTATTTTAGATACATCGTCTTACTAGACACCCAGATGGTGCTAGTTACTGACGAGATGAATTGTAATTAGAATCATAATAAAAATAGAGAACACTACTTTAAATCCATTGTGTAACGTGTAACTTTCAAAAAACGAAAAAAAATACTTTAAATTTTCTAATTATTTTGTACTAAACACCGTGCGCCTCCAATTCAGTAACAAAAATTTAAAATCTCTTTTAACTCCGTGGCGCACTGAGGCACAGAACGAGACATTGATATTCGAAAAGTAGAGATAATTTCCTATAGGATGCATAGTATTTGACCGTTCCGAACTGTTTCGCCTGATTGTACAGAATACATTACGCGGATAAAAATCCATTCATAAACTCATGAACAAAAGATCACGATTTCGTGAACATAACGATTTACGAAAACCGTGAACAAGTTCCTGCAATCATGAATAATAATCTTCGTATTCATGAAACTATAATAAACATGTATTCAGAAACTTATACGCGATTCTTGTGATTGCTTATTTCATCACCGTGCCATTTTATTCATGAGTTTAGCATCGGATTTTTCTGTATGACTAGCGGGATTTATGTTCATGATTTCAGGATCTCAGTCACAATTTTTGTAACATCTATTCACGTTATCGTGATATTTTGTTCATGAATAGAGTATTGACATGTTCATAATTTCAGGATCTTAGGTACGATTTTTGACATTTTAATCATAAGTTATGCGTTTTATGTTTATAAATTTAGGAGCTTTGTCATAATTTTCATAATTTCTATTCACGTTGTCGTGATATTTTAATCACGAGTTTATGTTTATGTATGTTCATGATTTTAGGATCTATGTCACGATTTTCGTAATTTCTGTTCACGTTATCGCGATATTTTGTTTTAAAGCTTGCTTTCAAATTTGATAAGCGGAATAATGTGATTCATGTTCATGAGATCAGCAATTTTATCATGGTATTCGTAATTTCTGTTCGCCTCATCGCGATTTGTTATTTTTTGGTTGCTATTGGTTTTTTGACTTGGAGTAACGTGACAATATGAACTGATTCATAAAAGTGTGACTGATTTGCGGTATCTTGTTCTGTGAACTATATCACGAACACGGTTTGTTGTGCTCAGCGCAGTTTTCCTTTTATGTCTTTTATGACATCACACTGAACCTTATCAAATGCATAACGATGTTCGAGGTCCTAATAGTTTTCTTATATTTACTGCTCGCACCTATTACTGGTCGCTAACAGCTGGACATTTCACGAAAAAGTGCATGAGAATGATTGCACGAAAAATATTCTAAATTTGCGAAATAGTTCACGTGAAAATTTTATTACCATGTTGCATGAAATTGAAAATGATTAGGGATATTTCCTTTATATCTTTAACACGCAGAATACATCGTAAATCATGCACCAGTTCACGAATACATATATTTCAATGTTTCATGATTTTGTAAACTATGTCACGAGCACGAATGGTCAGTCCTGCCTATTATACTAGGAATCATGAACCAGTTCACGAATACATAAATAATGTTTTATGATTTTATGATTTTATTTCACGAGCACGAATATTGATTCGTGATAAATATATTAGGAATCATGAATTAGTTCACGAAGATTGCATGGATTCATGAATAAAATTCCAAGTTTTGTGAAATAGTTCACGAGAATATATCCAAAATTTTTAGATTTTGTGAACTAATGTTCCTAAATCTATGAATCTACCATGCTGAATTCAACCTTTGTTTTTATGAATAATGATCATGCAGTTACGAATTAGTTCACATACAGAAAACCGATTTAGTAATGACATGGCGGAAACTTCACAAATCAAAAACAAATATTTTCACAAATAAAAGCGTTATGCGGGCGTTATGGAAGGGACATTGAACATAATTATGATTTTTGTTAATGGTCCTGTTTTTGTTGCGTAAAAATGTAAATGTTCCAGAATTTTATGAAAAAAATTTGTGTAAGAAGAAAATAATTTTTGATCAGATTGCCAAAAAGTCATAGTTCCAAGTAAATTTAGAAAATATATTGCAGTCGCAAACCAAATCCTTTTATTTCCAAAATCACCAAAAATCAAAAGAGCAACTTGCAGTTGAAGTGAACATAGAAATTGTTGTATCAGAAATGAAAATCATTAAACAGTTCTTACATAGCTAAGTTTAAACGGCTGCTAAAAATTGTGGTCTCATCCAAAAATCTTATAATTTTGAATATATACCACTCAATTCATGAAAAGCACAGGAAAAATAGAAAAAATCAGTAATTAAAACATAAATTTTTGAGGTTTTGTCCAGCTGCCGGTCACTGTGTAACGTCAAGGTCATAACAGTGAGCATCCACGAGAGTGTGTCATAAGATCCGAAAGCAAGAATATGTCATAACATCCGAAGTCATGCTTGTGTCACAATGTGCGAAACTAGTCCTACGTCATAATGTTCATGATTTTATGATGCAAATTGATATTAAAATGATATGAAGCAGGGGTATTGCGTCATAAAGTCCGGGATAATATGACGCACTCATTATTTCGGATATTTTGACGCACAGGTACTGCGTTATAACGTTCCAGGTCATGCATTATTGGGACATTATGACGAAACTTTTATGCGTCTTAATATTCGAAACTATAAGAGCATCAGTGTTCACGAAATCGACAGCGACATAAGATCCGAAAACGAACGTGTGTCATAACGTCCGGGATATGCTGACCCACATCCGTTTTCGGATACTCTGCTGCAGGCTGGTGCGTCATCGTGTTCCAGGCATTATGACGCACCCACTTCCTTGAGACCTTATGACTTGGGATGTTATGATGCAACTCTTATGCATCATGATGTCCGAAACTATGAAAGCGTCATTGAATCGTGGTCTTTATCACCAGTCCCGGATATTATGACACTGTACGAATTTCGGATGTTGTGACACTAGAATGATTTCGGACTCTTGTATCACAATGTCCCGGACATTATGACGTGCATTACTTTGGACCAATGTGACCTAGGATATTATGATGCAGTTATTATGATTCTCGATATCCGGAACTATCAGTGCGTCACAGTGTCCAGTATATCGACTGCGACATAAGATCCGAAATCGAATTTGCGTTGTGATGTCCGGGACATTATGACGCACAATGGATGCGTCATATGATCCTAAACTAAATGTGCGTCATGAAATCCGGGACATTATGGCACACACACCTGTTTTCAGATGTTATAATGCCCCGGACGTTATAACGCACCACACTTCGGACGTTATGAAACAGTGCTCTTATCAACATGTCTTTCTAGGACTTTCTAGTTCAAAGCGATATGCTCGTTATGCTCAAAACACTGATAGACGACATTTGTCCTGGCTGAACTCAATTATCCTGTAGTCAAAATACGCATGACGCACAGTGGGACAGGAAGCCACTTTCGACGATCAAAACCATTACCATTCTGGATATCCCTACTAATGGTTTGATGTCTTCGAAAAATACTTTGCCTAAAATTGGAATATATTTTGACAATTTTGGGTTTTATCTATCTTATGATCGAGGCATCTTTGCAAAAAACTTTCTTCTGAGAATATGCTTAGAAGACGTCCATACTCCAAAATATATGTAGATGGCGCTGCACAGCGTTTCATGAAAAATACTTCTAAAAATGATTTTTTGCCATTTTTATATGCATAAGTCACTGATTAAAAATGTCGTTTTCTAATATAATGTTGATTGTTGTACTACTTTTGATATACATTCCAAAGCCATATATACTCCATAACCTACGTAGAGAGCGCACCCTCGACGAAAGAATGTATACTCTGTAGACATTCTGAAAGTTTGATAAATTTATTAAAGTTTCTTGAGTTTAATTGAGCAATAATTTCACCATTATTTTGATTTAGGCATGTTAAGACTTATCTAGATCAGTTATATCTTTCGACTGCAGGTTCCTAGTAGAAAAAAAATGTTCCACAAAGTTATTTGTTTTGACATGTTCAATATATGCTCGGAAGAACTCTATAGTATAAAGTATGTATAGATGGCACTGAACGATATTTCAATAAAATTACTCGTAAAAATGGATCTTCGGCATTTTTCTAACATAGATCGCCGAGAAAAGCAGTTTTACCCTCAAATCTTCAAACATATGGAATAAGAAAGTCTTTCGAAAGGGTTTCACATATTATTAATTGATCAAATGTGTGAAATTAACTGGAATTTTCTCGCGTGGAATCAAAATTTTCTTTCATTTCAAACATCTGTGGATAAAAGCCTCAGGTTACCCCACTTTTCTCTCGTTATATGCAAGATTTCAGCTCCCGCCATCTGTCGCTCATAAGTTATTCATATTTTTGTAGAACATATTTTTTCGATATTGTTGATAATATGTACACTAAGATATCCTAATCATAGGAGTAACTCTTTGCAACTGGCTTTTTGTTATATATTTATGATGATATATTAAAAAATATTATGTTCCAGAGAAACTTTGATGATACATATAAAATATTATGTTCCAGAGAAGCTTTCATACAAATATTGTCATTTTTGGGACCATTCTCTATAAATTGTCATACGGTGCCATCTGTTATGAAGTATTTGCAGAGCCGTAGCGTTGCCTTCTGGCGCCCTTGGCGGACACTCCGTTTTGCGCCCCTTTGAAGTTAACTTCGGTTTTATTTTTCAGGCATGTATATTCAACAAAAATTGTATAACATTCTACGGACACCAACAGTTTGAGCACAACTGTTACTTCGATAAGACAAAGTCTCGTTAGTATCATTTCGATCCAGTTCACTGTTCCTTACAAAAAAGTTTTGCTGTTTCGACAAAACATTGTGCACAGAGGACGAAATACATCGATCCAAATTTGAACAAAATTAGCGAATGGTAGTATAAAAAACAATGTATCGCTTCAATACCGACGTTTCAGCGGTTTATTCCACCTTTTTTAAGGAATAGACTATTTCGTTTTTTAAATTCTTGGAAAAGGTAAAACAAATCACCGAAACGTCGGAATTGAAGTGATATATTACTACTACCATAGGCAAAACTAAAAACTGCTATTTGTACATTCAGTACCTACAGTTTACTGAGCAGACGTTTTATTGAAGAATTGAAAACTTGCTTCTTCATCAAGCGTTTTTATTTTCTATGGTTGGAAACACATAAAAACACCGAAAAATCTGATTTCCAAAAGATTCGACACAAGCTCGTTCATGTTTGACTGTCGCTCATTTCATGTAATTTCAAGTAAATCTTGAACTGTGTGTTCGCGAAATCAGTTGACTAAAGGTGTTTGAAGGCGACAGATGGAACATCCATTTAGAAGACGATATATATAAAAACGGTATACGTATACTGAGGACAATTTTTAGGAGCTGTTAGCTAGTTGGTGGATTATTTATCACGGTACATATTAATGATTTGGATTACCAGCCCAAAGTGAAACAAAAATGCTGTTAATAATAAGTTGCTGATAAAAGTTTTTCTATCTTCTTTGAACCAGTTACTAAAAAAATCGGTAGCATACAGTCATACATCGAATAATGATAGGCAACCACATTTTAGCTCTACTATTTTCTGATTTGTATTTCAATTCCCCATATCTACAATAATTTATGTCTTTTTTCTCGTAATCTTTAAGTTTTTACTTGGCACTGGGCTCTTGGCCTCGCGCATAAATGAATGGGCCATACGTCACTTGCTCTCTCTGTAACTCAGTTTGCTGATCGGAACGCACCTTTCACTTGACTTCGTGCGAATCGTACTTCAATGAAACCGGATTTGTAATTGCAGGTTCTATTATTTAATCGGCACAACAACAGATGGTCCAAAATATAGAAAATTCACAATTGAAAGACGATGACAACTAAAGTATATGCACTTTCGAATCATATATCAAAAATCGCCAATCCTGTATATACTACATTGCCATCGGGCTACACGATTTCGAGTCCCATCAGGAGTGCCTGCTCCAAATTTAAGATAAATCGAACAAGTCTAACTACCGGACCAACGTGTTCGAACTTTGTATGGGATTTTTTGACCATTTATATGGAGAAAGCCCATAAACCTACATTTTCGCCGCTAGGTTTTGTCACTGCAAAGGAAAATCAGAAAGTTACTTGTTTGGACTACAACTTAGTCGAAGACTGCAAATCAATAAAAATTCCTCAGGAGAAGTTATTATATTTTTAAAGAAGTGATGTCTGAGTCAGTTTTACATGGGGCCTAACAGTACGTGATAGTAAATTAGTAGTCAATTCCGAAGAACTTTATTTTTTTTTGCAAAATAGTGAATTAGTTTAGCTGAATAGTAGTTTGAAAGAATTTTAGTACATGATATGAGTACATTTTTAACTAGAATATTTGAGTTTTCCATTTTATAACATAGATGGCGCAGACACTAACTTTTCTACGGAAAAAGACAGAAATGAGGTGTCTTCTACAAAGTTGTAGAGTAAGCCTTTTCCAGTAATTCATATGAAAATATTCACATTCTCTTTAAAAGTTAGTGTTGGCGCCCTTTATACGGCGCAATATTTAACTAAAGTTTCGTAATCAAAAGATAACTCATATTATGTACTAAAATTCTTTCATTGATTACTGCTTCACTGTCATGTGCTGTTAGGCCCCATGCAAAACTGACTCAGACATCACTGCATTAAAAGTTTAATAACTTCTCCTATGAAAGTTGAATTGATCTGCATTCGACTAAGTTGTAAATAATAAAAAATATCTTTAGTATTTTCACTTGCAGTGATATACTTATGTATACAGTGCGACCTAGCGGTCAAAATGCAACTTATGGGGCCTTTTTTAATGTAAATTGTCGAAACCCATACAAACTTTGAACACGTCGGTTCGGTAGTTTGACTTGTCCGATTTGGCTTAACCCTCTGGCACTCGCGTGAATGGCTCCCCGAATGAACTGCCGCTGGTGCTGAAAGAAGATTTCGCTAGAGTTTCTGAAGGTGTTGCACTAAATACAACGGCGCGAGTGCCGGAGGGCTATTATTGGAGCAGACATTCCGCGTGAGGCTAGAAATCAACTCAAGGGTGGGCCGCTTAAGTTTTCAAAAATTCTGTTTATTTCTGGGCAGTCTAATCCAAGTCAACAAAAAATACACTTACTTTATATTTTTTTTGACATTCTACAAATGAATTACCAAAAATCCGTTGCTAGCCGTTACGTGAATGAACGAACCAATCGAGGTAGAACAATTTGCGAGTAGCCACAGGATCACATTGTTAATGAAAAGCCTATAAGATTCATTACTAAGCGCTATCGACGACCCGGACAACGCTTCTCTTCCCGCCCAATGGATGCACCTGCCAAGCATGTAAAAATCCATAGCCTAGACTAGTTCATATTTCTAATCGCCGCCATAGAAACTGGAAGCATCAGTAGTATGTAGCCTATTTCCAGCAGCTCTCAAAAGGCTGCGGTTACGATTCGGTTTGTAGCATCTAGCATGTATGAGGTAGAACACTCCTGTTAGTCGTAAATCCAAACCAACTATACGAACTAAAGCTAAGTCGTGCACCCGCATCAAAGCCACTACGGGTACGTGTGTGTGTGTGTGTGTGTGTTTGTGTATGGTGTTATGTGCCGGCACTGAAAGTCGACATCCAGCACCGGGCAATATAATGACTAATGGTGGACCATAAAGTACACTCGGTGTCACTTCTCCGATGCGATCCCATTCTGTAGTGGTACAGAGTGGGAATCCTGTAGGGGAGAGGATTACGAAATGCATCATCGACTAGGGGAAAGTGGTAATCCATAACGTTTTATGGATACTCACACGACAGTTTTTTTTCTACATTTAGTGGAAATAAGCAGGTTGACTTTGACTTTTTTCAAGAATGTATACTCGATTCTAGTGAATGTAATAAAAGCTACTGGTATCACAAGCTTGCTCTTAGCTTGTCACCCCTAGGACACTTAATACCAGTCGGGTCATAGTTCACACACACCCGCATATCATAGATTGGCCGGCTAAAGACAAATTATAATGCATTTGCAGGTCCCGAGTGCATTCGACAAATGTGTCACAAAAGTAGGACAGTCCACCCATCAGGAAAAGCGGTGATCGTTTGCTGTCATATGACTGCAGAATGAGTGTTAGTTTTCCAGTCAAGCTCCAGTGGCGACACCAATTTATAAAGAACTAGATAAAAAACGAAAACCGAGAAACAGCTTTCATTTCTGAAAAGCATTTCCACTCGTTTATGCTTAAGTGGGAGAGTTGGGTAAGACTGTGCACTCCGCCATCGGTATTGTTGACATAGTGTCATCCCCAAGATAATAGTTAAGTGCTATGAAATACGAGTTGAGTTTTTATTTGATTGATCTTACCCCTGCATACTCTGTAGAGCCATAACTGCATCTGCAACGGAGCGTGAATCGGTTATATCTGTCGACATGTGTCAGGATTTACCCTGCTCTATTCGGCAGCAACTTGTTTTGGTTCAATTCATTCGTGCTTTGTCCAGTTTGTGCGTTCCAATGATAGTGTTTTGCGATTGAATCGGAAAACAAAGATAAGCGAAAATCCATGCGATAAAACTGAATATATTTCCAAGCTTAAACTTTTTGCATTGTTGTGCAATTGGATTAATATTTTGCCATCATGGATTGGTACACGAAATCCGGATGGACGTTTCGAATAATCCGATCACGGTCCAATTTGTTTGCGCATTGTAGCCATCAGAATAATTGCTTGAAAGTAGGGTGGGGGCCGCCTAAAACAGCTGTTGTAATTTGTTCGACAATTTTATAGGCTACGCCTTCATCGTGTCAAGTACTATGCGGAAATGTCACAAAAATGTTTTGTAAGTGAATTGTGTTCGAGTGATGCTAAAAGAAATAGTGAAATTTTCATGTAACCCTGACGAGAGAAAGATCACGACCATTGAGAAGACTCGATTCATTAAATTTTCCAAATCAAGCATTCCGTCACGTTTTCCTACGTTGCAACTTTTGCTGCAAACCATTATGTACTGCATTTGACCTGCACTCTTTTATGCATGCTTATCACAGCCAGAGCTGTTCCGTTGGTTTCCTTCCGACTTGCTCGCTGGCGTGAAGTTCTGTCAGTTTCTTCCACCGCCCGGTTTCGTGTCCAAGGTAGTAGTACATTGTTAGCTTATATAACTAGGGCTTTTGTGTGGCGTCCTTTAGCATGTTCCGGACCATCAACGTGTGCCAATCCTAAATGGAGTGGTTTATGAAGACGGTTTTTGCTTTCACTTGTTAGCGTTGCCCACCGCTTGTCCTGTTTTTGATTGAGCCGTCATTCGATGCACTTCTGTTGATTGATTTCGGCATCCGCTTTGAAGTGCGACGAATGCTAACAATTTCGCAAAGTGGCAGTCCAAAACTTCCGCTGGGGTATCAGGAAACATTGGATATAGGAGTTCTGTTAGAAGGATTTTTCCAACGGCTTCTAGAAAACAGGAGCTATATTAAAAAAAAAATATTTCACTATTTGGTCGGAAATATGTACATCGTAGGCGAAACATAAGAGGTTCACGCTCTAGTCACTCTATTTAGCATGAAACTGTTTTAGTAGAAAGATATAGATATGAATCATGACATCTGCAAACAGATGACTCACATTCGTTTTCGAAACTTATGACGCAGTCGAAGTCCTGGCCACTGCAATAGACTTATAGTTTCGGATACTAGTAACAGTTACGCCTTCAGGAATCAGAATATATTGGCTCAAATGTCACGTTCCCCGTATATAGTCGGGGATTTTTGCCTTGTCGTGTCTTTTCATCATTTCCTGTGCGGATGGAAAGAAAAAGGAGGAGGGAGGAGGTAGAATTAGGAGGGTGGGAAAAATAACAACACAAAAACAAACAGCAGGTAATTTAAACTCAGAAGTAGTTCAACTCGCCTGCGAGTAAGCCTGAAGCTATTTAGCACATTGGATAAGAAGCTTTAGTGTGTCTCTGAGTTTCAGTAGTCAAAACATGGTGTCGTCTATGAAGGGTCGGTCGAAAACTCGAAATCGCAACTGCGCTACTGCTGGGCAGTTGCATATCAGATGATATGAGGTTCTGTAGTCGGATCCATAAAGATCACATGAAAAAGACTCAGCGCGCTGAATAGTTGCCATATGATAATTGAGTTTGCAGTGGCCGTTTAAATCCCTGATCAGCATGCCGCAGTGGAGCTTCGAAAAATGTAGGATATTTTTCGAAACCATTGGGCACGGTTGTTCTAGAAACGCCTTTGTTTGGCGACACATTTGCAAATTTCTACAATAGTTGTGGTGCTCGGACAAAACCCAGGACCGTATTTTTTCTCTTATCCAACTTGTCGAAATTAGCAGGGCGGGCTCAGGACCAACGAAGTCAATCGCTGAACCTGCCCTGGCCAATTCGTCAGACCATTCATTTCCAGTAATACCAGAATGTCCGGGCACCCAGACAAGGTAGATAGTGTTGACAATGTTTAATTCCTCGATTTGGGTTCGGCACGCGATCGCTAGCTTAGACCGTGATTTGTCTGAGCTAAGGGCCTTGATTGCAGCCTGACTATCGGAGCAGAAGTTTATAACTCTGCCGGACACACTCAGTTGAAGGGCTGATTGTACCCCGCACATAATCGCAAAGATTTCTGCTTGGAATACAGTACGGGGTATCAACCTAGTGGGTGAGATTGTTCCAATCTCATTTCACAACAGTAGACACCAGCACCAGCGCGTACCTCCATCAGAGAACCGCCAGTGTAACAGACCACTTGCGTTTTTTTTATTCAATTCGTTTATTTGATAGGCACAAATGCGTTAGGTTGGCGGTGCCAAATGCTTTTGTTTTTACATTTTGGATATCTTAAAACTAGGAGGTTACAATGTTGAAATATTTTTTTTACAAAGGAAAAGAAAGTTTACAGCTATCTTAAAACTAGAAATAAGATTCAATATACAAGAGAGGGCCAAAAGATTTTTTTATGAAAAAATTTAAAACAAGGGATTCACTTTCATATACAAGAGAGGGAGTAATAGTATTTTACGAAATATTTTATGGTTATCTTAAAACTAACAATATAGTTTAGTACACAAAAGGGGGAACAAATATTTATGAGAAATTTCACAGAAATCTTAAAACTAGGGATTCAATTCTATTTACAAAATGGAGGACAAGAGTTTCAATAAAGAGTAAAAATTATAGCTATCTTAAAACTAGAAATACAGAATACTAATTTGAGTTTTTTAACTAAAACTTATGCTTGGTCAAGATATTCAGAGGGTGGCTTATTTCCGCATTAGTGTAGCAGCAGTTGTATCAAGGACAGAGGAGAGACAGGGAAAGAAGAGCAAAACTTGCAACTTTCGCTCGAACGGGGGGGAGGGGGATCAGCGAAATAAATTTGCGCCTCAGTCTAGTAAGTCGTCGAGTACCGGATTGGCGGATGGTATTCTTCAAACCCGCGGGAAATCCTTCAAAAGTCATCGGACCTCGAGTCGCTCTCGCTTCAGTGTCCTTCTATGCAGGCGTAGTGGTAAGGGCGACGGCGGTTACATAGTGGCACTCTGGAGCTGATCGGTTCCACAAGGCAGGAGGAAACTCTAAAAACGAGAAATAAAAGAGAGGGGCTAAATTGGGATATTTATCGTTTTTATGAAGGTATAAATAAGGGACATATAGAGGAAATCACGAATTGCCAGCATATCTCGGACTGGTACATTGGGTGGTCTACCTCGGGCCCGAAGGGATTCCTTTAACTGAGACCTAGCGTCACAATATCCGGCGCATACCCAGACAACGTGTTCGATGTCGTGATAGCCCTCGTCACAAGCGCACAGACTACTCTCCGCAAGCCCAATACGCCGCAAATGCGCATCCATGGTGTAGTGATTGGACATAAGTCGGGACATTACACGAATAAAATCCCGACCCACATCTATCCCCCCGAACCAAGGCTTCGTTGATACCTTTGGGATAATCGAATGTAGCCATCGTCCAAGTTCCCCATTGCTCCACGAGGTTTGCCAACTGTTGAGCGTCCTCTGACGACAAATACTAAAAAATTCGTTGAAGCAGGTTGGTCTTTCGTATATGTCACCATTTAATGCGCCCACCTTTGCTAATGAGTCGGCCTTTTCATTGCCCGGGATAGAACAATGAGAGGGGACCCAAACAAAGGTAATCTGATAAGATTTTTCAGATAACGTACACTCCTGTATCTTCCCCAGAAAATACGGGAATTGCTTTTTAGGCTTCACCGCACGAAGAGCCTCGATAGAGCTGAGGCTGTCCGAAACGATGAAGTAGTGATCTGTGGGCAGAGTGTCGATGATCCCAAGGGTGTACTGAATTGCAGCTAACTCTGCGACGTAAACTGAAGTGGGATCATTGAGCTTGAATGAAGCGGTGATAGTATTGTTGAAGATACCGAAGCCAGTGGACCCATCGAGATTTGATCCGTCAGTGTAAAACATTTTGTCGCAGTCGACTTCTCGGAATTTATTATAAAATATATTGGGGATCACCTGCGGGCGTATATGGTCCGGGATTCCACGAATCCCTTCCTTCATGGATGTGTCGAAGAATACAGTAGAATCAGAAGTATATAGGAAACGGACACGGTTGGGATTGTACGAAGAAGGATTGATGCTCTGTGCCGTACGAAGTCGAAGTACAAGGACATAAAACGGGTTTGAGAATTAAGCTCGACGAGCCTCTCGAAGTTTTCAATCACCAACGGGTTCAGAATGTCGCATCGGATGAGCAATCGATATGAGAGTTCCCAAAATCGATTTTTTAGCGGAAGAACGCCCGCCAGCACTTCGAGACTCATCGTATGGGTCGAGTGCATGCAACCCAAGGCAATGCGCAAGCAACGATACTGGATTCTCTCCAGTTTGATGAAGTGTATGTTCGCAGCGGAGCGGAAACAGAAACACCCGTACTCCATCACCGACAATATCGTTGTTTGGTACAACCTCATCAGGTCTCCTGGGTGAGCACCCCACCATGTTCCAGTTATTGTTCGGAGAAAATTGATCCTTTGTTGGCATTTCTGTTTCAGATACCTAATGTGACATCCCCAGGTACCTTTAGAGTCGAACCAGACCCCGAGATATTTAAATGTGAAAACCTGGTTGATCGTTGCACCCATTAATAGAAGCTGGAGTTGCGCCGGCTCACGCTTCCTAGAAAAAACAACCAACTCAGTTTTCTCCGTGGAGAACTCAATACCCAGCTGAAGAGCCCAAGCAGACAAATTGTCCAAGGTATTTTGTAATGGTCTTTGCAAGTCGGCAGCTTTGGGCCCTGTAACAGAGATCACCCCGTCGTCTGCAAGTTGCCTTAGCGTGCATGAATTGGCAAGACAATCGTCAATGTCATTCACGTAAAAATTGTAGAGCAGGGGACTTAGACATGAGCCCTGGGGAAGACCCATGTAGCTAAATCGCGATGTTGTTAAATCGCCATGCGAAAAGTGCATGTGCTTTTCAGACAACAGGTTTAGCAAAAAGTTATTTAAAATTGGCGAAAGACCATGCTGGTGCAGCTTCTCTGACAGAATGCTGATAGAAACTGAGTCAAAAGCCCCCTTAATATCCAAGAAGACTGATGCCATCTGCGCTTTGTTAGCATAGGCCATTTGGATTTCTGTAGAAAGCAACGCAAGGCAATCGTTCGTCCCTTTGCCTTTGCGGAAGCCAAATTGTGTATCTGACAGTAAGCCATTTGCTTCAACCCAATTGTCGAGGCAAAACAAGATCATTTTCTCAAACAACTTCCGAATACAAGACAGCATTGCAATCGGCCGATACGAGCTGTGGTCGGAGGCTGGTTTTCCTGGTTTTTGGATGGCGATGACCTTCACTTGCCTCCATTCATAAGGGACAATGTTACCCTCAAGAAACTTGTTAAATAAATTCAACAAGCACCCTTTTGCAGATTCTTCAGCAAGTCGAATTTGATTCTGTCTAACCCTGGGGCGTTATTGTTGCATGATAAGAGAGCAAGTGAGAACTCCACCATCGAAAACGGTGTTTCGTTCGCGGTATCGTGAGGAGACGCGGCGCGGCACGTTTTCTGTACCGGGACAGAATCTTCTTGGCGAAAGCGAATATCCAACGGTTTGAATATTCCACGTTCTCGTTGGTACTATTACGGTTACGCATACGTCGAGCCGTACCCCAAAGAGTGCTCATCGCTGTTTCTCTCGTTAACCCGTCGACAAACCGGCGCCAATAACTGCGTTTTTTGGCTTTCATTAGACTCTTCATTCGCCTTTCTAACGACGCGTACTGTTGATAGCTAGCGGGTAACCCGTCTTCCCGGAAGGCCTTATATGCAGTGGACTTTTCCGCGTACAGCTCTGAGAACTCTTTATCCCACCACAGGGTGGGAGACCGTCCATGGGTATTCGCGTTGGGTACTGGTTTAGTCTGAGCTTGATTCGCACTGTCGAGAATCAAGTCAGCCAAAAACCTGTAGGTACTCTTCCTCCGGAGGAAGTTCTTGAGTGGATTCGATTTTAACGGATATCGCGGTCGCGTAACTCTTCCAATCAATGTTCCGTGTGAGGTCATACGAGACATTGATTGTTTCCGATGGTCTTGAACCGTTAGCAATTGAAATCACGATAGGCAAATGATCGCTACCGTGGGGATCAGGGATCACCTTCCACATGCAATCTAACTGTAGCGATGTCGAGCAAAGCGACAAATCCAACGCGCTTGCGCGTGCTGGTGGTGTAGGAATCCGCGTCATTTCTCCCGTGTTTAAGATGGTCATGTTGAAATTATCGCAAAGATCTTGGATTAATGTTGATTATCATCTATTATCATCATGAAGACAGCCCCACACCGTACCGTGCGAGTTAAAGTCTCCCAGAACTAGCCGCGGTGCTGGTAAGGATTCCGTGATATTACAAAGCGTTCGGTGCCCTACCGAGGCTCTAGGAGGAATGTAGATGGAAGCAATGCAAAGGTCTTTACCTTTGATTAAAACTTGACAAGCGACAATTTCAATGCCTGGTGTCGAAGGGAGGTTAATTCGGTTGAAAGAATAGCACTTTTTGATCCCCAAAAGTACTCCTCCATAGGGGTTTTCTCGATCCAGACGAATTATATTAAAGTCGTGGAAGTTGAGATTTATATCGGAAGTTAACCAAGTTTCACATAATGCGAAAGCATCACATTTTAAACTATTTAGTAAACATTTAAAGGAATCGATTTTCGGGAGGATACTTCTGCTGTTCCACTGTAGAACAGTGATCGAATCGGTGACCTCGTTCGATGACTTAGCCATCGAAGGATACGATGGCTGCAAGCAGGGGCCATTTAGTAGTCAACTGCTTCAGAAATGTTTGCACTATAGGGAGAAAACGTATCAGAAGGCTTTTAAGAGGATCAGTAACATTGAAAGCTGTGAAAATTAAGTCCACTATGTCAGAAAATTTCATTAGTCCGCTACTGGACTGAGTATCTGTTTGAAAAAAGGGGACACTTGGGGTTTTTGGTGTCCCTGGAAGTGGTGGGTACTCCTTGTTAGAATTAATATTTCCAAGTCCTGGAGCAAATTGCTTCGGCTTTTGTGCATCACTTCCGTTGGATTTATTGATTGTAGTTGGCGCACTCTGAGTGGACGACACCTTAGCACCCTTACGAGGCAATGTAGGGGAGGCTGGATTTCTCCTTTTCCTGGATTCTCCTGGGTTAACCAAAGATGTTCCCTCTCGTGGGTCGTCAGATTCTTGCTCAACGTTAGCCAAACCAGTATAGGGATTTTCGGACAGGACAGATGGCGAAGCATTCTTTAGCATTTCTGCATAAGAACGCCTTGAGCGTTCCTTAAGGGAGCGCTTAATTTTATCCCCGCGCTGCTTGTACGCAGGGCATGATTTAAGAGCATGTGAAGGGCCCCCGCAGCAAATACACTTTTCAGTTTCTTTGTCGCAAGAGTCATCCTCATGCTCTCCTTCGCATTTGCCGCATCGTTTCTTATTTCCACAATATGTGGCTGTGTGGCCCAACTACTTGCAATTGCTGCAGCTCATGACCCGCGGTACAAACAGGCGAACTGGTAGGCGAACCTTGTCAAGGAGGATGTAGTTGGGAAGAGAGGACCCGGCGAATGTCACCCAAAGCGAGCCTGATAGAGAGTAGGTAGTCTTACCTCCCTCGGTGTTTGCGGTATACAATTGTTTGCATTCCAAGATCTTAATCTGTTCAAGTGAGGGGTCCTTAAAGCAGCCAACCCCGTGCTCCAACAGTTCTTCGCATTTCAGGCCCAAGACACGTACGCTTTAAATTCCCGCGTAAAGCGCTCACAGCAAGCAATCGCGTTTGCCTGGCCGAGATCATTCACTAGAACACGTATCTTGTTTGCCCGAACACGTGTTATCTGAGTTACGGTCGGGTAATTAGCAGTCAGATCTCGAGAAAGTTTTAATATATTAACCGGTTTCTCTCCGGTCCGAAAATATACCACCCATGGCCCAGAGGAACCTTCTGGGTACTGCTTTATACGGGGAGCAATGCGAGTATTAGGGGGATCAGGGACTTCCATGATTACATCAGATGGTATTTCGCCCTCGGCCATTTAAGCACGAGGGCAGAGCGTTATATAAACGGGAATGTATCTTATTATTTGATTACAAGGTAGAGTAAAAGTAGGGAAAAGGAAAGAAAGCAAACGAGGAAAAAAATCAAGCAAAACTTATCTGCAAACAGCGTCGATTGTTCCGCACCAGCGAAAACAATGTACTGGATTTACTGCCGGCACCAGCAGAACGGCAGCTGACGAACGAACAAAGGATGACCTTCACTCACTGAAATTTACACACTGAACACCACTGTGAAATATAACGATCCGTTCCGTTCAAAGGTTGGGAGACGTATGAGACCACTTGCGTCTCTCCATATAGCCAGACAACCACTCCTAATGAATGTCCTATATGGAAAACAACTTGTGAGTGTAATATCGCTGGGACCAAGAATATCTTCACCCCATCTAACCATTTGTGACAGTCGACATTCTGGCCGCTGCAATGCACATATAGTTTCGGATACTTGTAACAGGAACGCCTAGCGTTACGTTACGTTATTACTCATTTTTTTTTCAATATACAAATACAAAGAACTGTCAATTTCTGACCGTTCATATACTTTGGTGTGTCACTTTTTGATATTAGCTAAGAAAGAAGGTTAATTAAACTTTGCCTATAATGTATGCAACCATCAGAAATTCCGTAACGCGTAGCGATCCGCGAGGTCAGAAGAGTAATTCTCTTATCGCGAGAATAAGTATTTGGATCTAGGCCCATCTAGCTCATCTTCACTTTGTGTGCGGGGGGATAGAGAAATTTATGACAATTTGTTACATGGGGGGAGGGGGAACAAATTTTGGGCAATTTTTAGCGTAGCGTAATTTATGAGTGGTCCCTAAGTACACAATGAGCTCTATTTTTCCCATCCGTGTCCACATGTGAGAGACGATCGTCAATAAACGACCCTTAGTAATTTGGGGCGTTCCCCAAAGTTTAGCCTGCGGGTTACAGCATGAAGACAATCGAGAGTAGAATAGAAGAAACGCACTTGTAGGATATTAATGATATATTAATGCGAGCTCTAAGATATTACTTTTGAACTCCTCAACAAATCCCTATTCGCTTATTTGATTCACGGTAGTAGCATGGTGAAAGATTTGGTTGACGGCGTTCTGTATCAGATCTGTTCACTTACGAACCGCGGCTAGATGTACGTACCAACACTGGAGATAATTCAAACAGGGTTGCTATGATTAATAATAAAATCTACTTGTTTTGAAGTCATGCTGCTTCTTTAGTTAATAACTTTTCTCAGCGAATTTTCACAAACTTGCAATGTTCCACGAATGTGTTCAGTAGAAAAATACCTTTAGAAATGTATAGTGTTCTCAGAAATTGTTTGATGAGGTGGTTTTTTAAGAATTTATTTTCAATTTTAACCGATTCTCCATGCAAATTTCCATATTAACTTTGAAATTTTTGGAGGGTCCGTAGACACAACCGATCGATACCAAAATGTGTACAATTACTAAGGGCCATAAAAGGCATCAGTAGAGCCTGGTGGAGCTAAAAGTCAAAAATTGAACCAGTCTAGTGCGCACCATACCATACCGTTCAATGTGACCGATTAGAATATGAACAAAGAGAGTTCGTGCGATTATGGATCACCGTACTAGGTATGGACAAAATAATCCATTAGAAGCACAACAAGGTTGGCTCAGATTTAACGAAATTTCTTCTTTGTTCGAGTTCAACATATCCAAACATAGAGATAAATCATAAAAAAGAAATATATATTTTTGAAAGGTGATGTAGGTACGATGCCCACTGAAGATTTAAAAAAAATCAGGATAGAACAATCCGCAAAGGACACGACAATGTTGAAAGGAAACCGTTGAAAAATCGGGTCTGGTAATGTCAGAACGCTGTTGGAACCTGCGACAGTCGTCCTACTTGCTCGAGAGCTGCAGAAGGTAGACATTACAGGCCTGCAAGATCAACATCGCGGTACAGGAGAACGAAAATTCCGCGCACTAAATCTAACCTCGTTCAAGTATCAGATCTACGAAAATGGCATCGGTAAGGCAGAACACGTAGGCTTTGTAGTGCTTGGTGAGCCTCATCGACGTATCATCAGACGGAGGATGGTGAGTAGCTGTATCTGCGTGTTGATGATAAAATACAAGATCTTCAAGTATAGGCTTGATCAATGCCTACGCGTCTAAAAACCAGAAACCTGACAAATTCTATGGGCATCTACACAATACCGACGGAGAGTGTTCAAAACCTGACGTTAAACTCATCATCGAGGACACAAATGCACAGGCTGGGAGGGAAGCATTCTTTCGTCCGGCAATTGGTATGGAGAACTTCCACTCAACCACCAACGACGACGGCCTAATACTAACCAAATTCGCCGCAGCCAAAGGCATCGCTACACCTGGCATCTATTTTGCAGGAAAGAATAATCGGAATCACACCTAAAGATACCGAAATTTTGAAACTCATTTGTCAATCGACCATGTTTTGAAGAATACTCGACATTTCTTCTGTGTTTTACGAAACTTTCTATCTATTTTCGATGACCGCCTGCCGTGCGATAGAGAATAGAAAAGAATTGTGGCCAAACGAAACCCACATTCACAAAAACAAACCTCCAAACAAACCTCTTTACAAATGCTAAAACTACCAATTATGAACCGTACAGACCAGCGATGAGTATTGCATGTTGCCAAAACATTATACTCTACGGCGAATGTATGTGATATTTGCTATTTTTCTACTTTTTGTAACTTATCGCAATAAGAGCCCTTTTTGGTTCGAGCTCGAGTTTGAGTTTGTATGTTTTTCCTATCGGTCCCATACCTCAATTACTTGCAACGACCTCTACATAGTGATGTTCTAAACAGGATTAGGAGCAAGCTCACATTTTTTTCATATTTGCATTGCTCTTTTATCTTCAAATACACATCAATCTGGATGAATTCGAAAGAAATTCGATTTTAAATTTAGTGATAATCGTTTATACTCACCGAAACCAAGGGGATTTACAAATCCAGATCAGTCAATTAGTCAATTGTTCAAAAACTAGACGATACTATTTCGAAGAATGAAGACTTACCTGAAAAGAAAAAAATAAAACACATGAATAGAAAGGATTGTTGATGTCCTCAAATAGGCTAAATAATGATGTAGTAAGCAGGTGTCGTACAGAAACTTTCAGTGTTTTGGTGGTTTAAGGACTAAATCTGCTTTTATTTCAGTATACGAAAGTTGTATATCTTGAAATATCGAGCAGATGAGATATAATTTTAGTGAAATATTTAATATTCTATTTTTAATAATATGTAATGCCTTATTACAATAGTTAATTTGTAAATTCATTGTTTACGGACTATAGATAATAAAGAGGACTTTTCGGTCGATATATATATATATATATATATATATATATATATATATATATATATATATATATATATATATATATATATATATATATATATATATATATATATATATATATATATATATATATATATATATATATATATATATATATATATATATATATATATATATATATATATATATATATATATATATATATATATATATATATATACATATATATATATATAGAACGCTACTTTTTACACTGTCCTCACTTGTCGACGGTTGGCTTTGGCATTCCTTTCTAAGATTCAGTTGGTCTACCTTATCTCGCGTTATCGTACATGTGCATGTCGTAAACACGGCTCACAGCAAAAGTTATTCGCTTACTAGTTGATTTTGTCAACATGAACAGGCTAATGTGCTAATGTTGGTGGTGCTGGTTGTTGGCTTAGCACCACTAGATGCAGCAGTTGTTGCGTGTGTATTTTTTATTGCCTGCAGATTTTGCAGATATTCCTTTAGCAACCACTCTTGCTTTAGTCTAAAATCTTGACACCGTTGGACATGGTTGTAGTAGATTCAATTCCCTTAGTAGTGCTTGCCCATGGGCAGAGATGCAAAGTGTTTTTTTGCTGAAGAGTTGTAACATATTTCGAAATGGTCAGGAATTGTCTAGGTGGTCTAAACTTTTTTAAATAAGTTTTATTACATATCTGTGAGCTTCTTCAAATGCATTTCACTGATGCAACATGATTGTATGTTGTCAAATTTATCGCGGTGAACTGCGGTGGCAATGTTACAAATTTGAATTCAACACCAAGAATCTGTTAAGGGTGCACCGCAACGCGGCACAATTAGTTTACGGATCTGCGGGAATAAAGAATAAACACAACGGATTGTAGAAAAAGCGAACACTATATATTTTCCCTACTTCTTTTACACGTTCTCACTTCCTAAACTACCCTACTTCACGATTCTTTCGCGCCTAATTTTACTTCTATTGGTCTAAGGTCTTAGTAGCCGCACGCACAGTACATGGGACCAAGCCTGCGTCGTCTACGTCAGACGGAAAAATTCACTTATCGCCCCTAGATGCCGGGGCCAGAGGTACGCATAGCATATGGGCCGACTATCCAGACTTATCGCTTAGGAATGTCGAAGCCAGAGGTACGCACAGCACATTATCTTAAAATTATCTTTCTTATTTTCACTTTCAATGATGAACTGATGTAAACAGCTGTGTCGATCTGTTTTTTCATCCATTTTTTCTTTTTTTAATCCATTTTTCTTCTTTTTGCTTTTATATTTTTTCCTTTCCTTTTCTTTTTTTTTATGGGTCGACAAGCCGGAATAAGCACAAGAGCCCTGATCTTCAGATTTCACTTATATTTTTTTGTTCGCGAAAGTGAGATTTACGTTTGGTGTTAAGTATTAGTCGCATGTATTGGACAGAAATGCACTGCAAACTTGTCTTATATCTAGATATTGGGAATAGTGTACAAAATTAGTCCATATAAAATATGACCCATCTTCCCGGATGACCAGCCCGACTGGCATCATGCTTGCTATCACGCAGGATGCATCGTGTGATACCGTGCGGTAAGCAGATATCACTCTGAGGCACATCACGCGGTAGGTGCTCTCCAGTTTCTGCAGGTAACTTGTTAACCTCAATACTCTTGACCATGACGGGCCGCCGTGCCTGAGGATAGATACGGCAACGCCTGCCAGTAGCCTACGTCTACTGGCGCACACCTTTGAGTTGTTGGACATCATCCTCGATGATGCCGCAACAGCAGTCGAAGCTCTCTTGCACGTATAGTCAACATGAAGGTCAGCTTGTCGTCTATGATGACTCCGAGAGACTTTAGACTCCGCTGTGAAGTGATCACGACTTCTCCCACATGGATAATTGCATGTTGTGCCAACTTGCGGTTGTTGACGATAACTATCTCCGTCTTATGCTGAGCGAGCTCCAGGCCTCTCGCGCTCATCCATTCCTCCACCGTGTTGATCGCGTGTTCTGCGGTTAGTTCTACATCAGGGATTGACTCCTCATAGACCTCCAAGGTTACGTCGTGGGCAAAGCCGACGATCTTGACCTCAGGAGGGAACTTCAGTCTCAGAACCCCGTCATACACTGGGCCTAGGATCGAGCCCTGCGGGACTCCGGCGGTAATAGGAACCCTTTGCTGACCAGCATCGGTCTCGTATAGCAGTACGCGGTTCTGGAAGTAACTTTCCAGGATCCGGTACAGACCCACCGGTAGGCTAAGCCGGTGTAACGAGAGCGCGATGGCATCTCAGCTTGCGCTGTTGAATGCGTTCTTCACGTCAAGTGTCTTTAACGCACAGTATCGAATGCCTCGCCTTTTCCGTTGGATCGCTATCTCGGCAGTCTTTATCACTGAGTTGATAGCGTCCACCGTGGATTTACCCTGCCGAAAGCCAAACTGGTTGCTTGACAGGCCGTCCGTACCTTCTGAGTATGGGGTTAGCCTGTTAAGGATGATCCTCTCAAGCAATTTGCCAGTCGTGTCGATCAGACAGATTGGTCTGTATGCCGATGGGTCGCCTGGCGGCTTCCCGGGCTTCGGCAACAGCACCAATTTCTGCCTTTTCCATCTATCGGGGAAGCGGCACTCGTCAAGGCATCTCTGCATAGCTAGCCTGAACATGTTCGGGTTCGCTTTGATCGCTGCCTTGAGACCGCTGTTTGGAACTCCATCCGGCTCGGGAGCTTTGTTCATTGCTAGAGAATTAGCCACAGCGAGTAGTTTTTCATTCGTCACCGGAGCCACCATTTCGACCGCGCCCACACTGTCTCATTTTGCAGGTGGCCAGGGGCTTGTGACTCGAGACGGGAAGAGTACTTCGATAATCGTCGCTAACCGGTCCGGAGACCGTTCTAGGCACTCTCACACAGGTTGTCGAAACACGCTCTCTTGCTGCTTTTAATGGCCTTATTAAGGACCAATTTCGCAGTCCGAAACACTTCACGGCGGTTCTCTGTTGCATCCGCGGTGCGGGCTCTTTGCATCCTACGTCTAGCTCTGAGGCAGGCTGATCGTAGAGCTGCAATCTTGGCACTCCACCAGTATACCGGGCGTCTGCCGTTTCTTGGCCGGGTTTTCCTCGGCATAGTGGCGTCGCACGCGCGTGATAGGACGGCTACCAGCGCATCCGCGTTTAGACTGTCGGTGTTGGCCTCCAGTCCCAGAGCTGCGGTGAAAGCTTCGATGTCGAAGTGATTGGACTTCCACCCGCGTACCTGACAGGGATCTCCCGCCCTCGGATGCTGCACACCATAGTTGATCCTAAAGCGAATTGCTAAATGATCGCTATGGGTGTAGCCCTCGTCTACCCTCCATTCCATGCCTGGAACCAGATCCGGGCTGGCAAACGTTACATTAATCCACCCCGTTTCTACGGAATGTGCTAGCGGAGCCATTATTGGCTAACACAGTATCGAGTTTCGCAAGCGCCTCCAGTAGCGCTTGGCCCCTGATATTTGTACAGAGGCTGCCCCACTCTACTGCCCAAGCGTTAAAGTCTCCCGCTATGACTACCGGTTTCCGGCCCACTAGGTCTGACGAGAGCCTGTCCATCATCATCTATGGGACACCTTGGTGGAGCGTAGCAGCTACAATAGAACACACCATTGATCTTGGCAATCGCAACACCCCCGGCGGAGGAGTATATTACCTCTTGAACCGGGAACCGTCCCGTTGTACAGATTGCCGCCATCCCAAAAACTAACGGAAAATGAGGTATTTTTCACATACTTACACATCCACGCTGAATGTAATCTTTTGTATCACCGACAGGTTGTGACAACACCCTCTGAGTGCTCAATAAATGAACACTCGTCATACTATAGGTATAACACTATATGACCTGTCAGCTGCAATATTCAGTACTGATTAACTATTATGACAATGTGTGTTTTTAATTGCTTTATACTGATTACATAGATAACAACGACCTTTAATCAACATTGCAGTGACTTTGTATGATAGTGGAGATCAGTGACCATTCTGATTTCCGTCCAGGGGAACGTAAAAGTGGCAATCGTATAATCTACTTGAATTGATACAGTTTTGTTGCTGTATTGTGTTAACATATACACAGTCACACATTCACGAATACGCATAATCCGGCACTGATAAGGCTATTAATTAAAAGTGTACAAGCCCTAACTGATTATAATTATCGCTGTGCATTTGTTGAATGGTGATTCACTGCAGTAGAATGGCTCGTCGATGTGTCGTTTCATGACTAATTGATGGCCAGGCGCAATCACCACATTTTTTTGTGCCAGAATATATCTGCATGTGGCAGTATTATACTGCCCATGATCACAAACCAGTCACATGTATGCAAATTAACAACGTCATGAATTCAATTTCAACTTACTAAAACTGCACAATAGAAGTTAAGGGACAGTCAAGGAGACAGTTTTTCTTGAGCACCTCAAAGAGTTTTGAACCCCCTTGGTGTTTCGAGTGTTAAATCTATGCAGATTATTTTCTGTCAAACACCACAACAACACCAGTACATCAGAAAACTATCGCTAGCTACTGATTTTTCATTGGGCTTGTTTAACCTTCCGGCCGTGGTGCTAGGACACTGAGTGCACGTGACTTCGAAAATCCTGCGAAGTCATATTTCAGCAGTAGCGGCTGCTAGTTCAGTGTTTACGCGACCTCTGGAGGGTTAAGATGCCAAATGATACATCGATTTACTTTTTGATAATCCATCAACGCTCTTCGGTCGACACCACTATTTTCAATTCAGCAGCCAGGTTAAGTGTTATTCCATTCGAGACTACGGAACTACATGGGTGCAATCCGCAACCCGATATTTGCCAACTACTTACCCCAACCACCGGAACAGGCCTAGTCATCCGAGTTTCCAGTATATTTTAATAACCATATTTCATTCCCTTACCCACCCGCGGCGGTTATGGCCATATATCTTCGAGATTGGCAGCGCCAGCCGGTGTCGGTGCCTGTAGCATCCACGAAGCGCTAGTAGAGTCAAACGGCTGCCCAGTCGTTCAGGTGAATTTATCAAAAAAGTACACATTAATAATAAATTTCAATTAGGCTGGTATTGTGGTTCGTTCTGGGCAGGTCAGCATGCATGCAGACCGGAAAGGGTTCTGGATGCTTGATTAAATTGTATGCGCCTGACTGTATGCACGCTGCACTTCACCGACGACCGACCGGCAGAATCGCATCGTTGCATCATTTTCCCCCTGCTATTGGGGCTTTCGCTGTAGCCAGCTAGGCGGTTCTAGGAGGCAAGAGTAAATTATGCATCTTTTTACTGCTCGAGCAGTGTCAGTACAATTTTGTTCTAAAATTTACTGCCTACTAAGATCGGGCGAGGAGGATTGCTGAATGTGTAACGAGAAATGTACGAGGAAGCAGAATGAAATCGTAATGCCAAAATTGAATGTTGGACGGCGGAGTGAAAATGTAGGTTGCACGTGAGTTGGCGAGATAATAGAAATTTTTAATATAAATATGGAATGTTTATGACAATATTATCACAATGTGCAAGCTGCGAGAACGGATATCTATAGGGTAACAGGAAAAAAGGAGAAAAAATGCACGGATATAAATTCAGTGAAAACGGTTAAATCTATACCTCAACAGTAAGAACTACACGTCAGTTGTGAACGAAAATTGTTAAAAGAGCAGTTTCGGTTTATGAGCAATCGTCGTACGTGTCTGTAGAGTATCGGTCATAGACAAACAGCGTATTTCGTTGCACTGAATCATACGCAGCTTTGAAATCCGCAACAGAATCCCGCTAGTTCTATTTTCGAAATTCGTTGAGAGTTTGATGCTGGGTGAATATTTAGCTCGATGTAGATAATTATTCTTCTTGAAAGTCAAACCCAACTGCTACTTCGCAAAAATATCAAATTTGTGGGAATCGACTACTCATTCACCACAATGTACTGTTAGGCCCCGTGCAAAACTAACTCAGATATCACTTCATGAAATGTTTAATAACTACTCCTACGGAAATTGGATTTATTTGTAGTCTTCGACAAAGTTGTAGGTAATAAAATTATCTTTCTTATTTTAACTTTCCGTGATAAACCGATATATACAGCTGTGTGGATGTGTTTTTCTTCCCTTTTTTCTTTTTTAATAAATTTTTCTTCTTTTTGCTTTTGTAGTTTTTTCCTTTCCTTTTTCTTCTTTTTTCATCTTTATTTCCTTCCTTTTGTTTTTTCTTCCAACGTACAGCTTGTTGCGTTACAGGTCCACCGACGACTACCGTTACCAACATCGGAACCCGTCGAGACGTGAACTGATCCAGAGATACCGAAAACTTAACTCGCATTCCTTCATAGCCACCTTCACAGATTTTTAACCAACGTGAAACTACTTGTTGATGTTGCCAACTTAATGCTCGTATCTCCGCTGCGGTGGAGCTCCGACAGAATTAGTTTTACTGTTTCCAACTGTTCCTGAGTCCTTTGGCCTCTCTGGGTACGCGGACCCCTATGGTTCCTCTGCGAACGTTGAGTCAGTGCAGTATCCAGCCCACGTACAGCTTGCTGCGTTACCGATCGACACCAGAACCGTCGCCAATGTCGGTACCCATCGAGACGTGAAGGTATCCGGAGATGCCAAAACCCCTTCACAACAACCCTCGTAGGATTTCTAACCGACATGAAACTACTTGTTGGCGTTGCTAACTTAGCGCTCGTTTCTCCACTGCGCTGAAGCTTCGACCGAATTGGTGTCACTGCCAGTAGTTCCTAGCTGCTCTTGAGCCCAAACCTTGCTGAGTAACAGTGCGACCCCGGAACCGTTGTCAACAACTTCGGAACCCGTCGAGACGTGAACCGATCCGAAGATGCCGAAATCCGTTTGCAGCAATCCTCATAGGATTGTTCACCGACTTGAAACTACCAGTTCGTGTTTGCTAACTTGCTGCTCGTTTCTCCGCTATAGATGAAACGTTGACTGGTCTAGTGTGGCTGTCGGTAGTATCGAGCATTCCTTCAGCCCATTCTCTCCTCTGTATACTTTGAGCCAGCTTGCTGATAGGCCCTTGCTGCGTAGCCGATCCCCATGCGACCGTCGCGAGCGCTAAAATTCGTTGGAACGTGAACCGATCTGGAGGAGCCAAGACCTGGCTCACGTCCCTTAACGACCACACTCGCAGGGTTTATAGCCGACTTGAACCACTCGCTCAAATCGTCCATATTTTGCTAGTTGATATTGCCAGCTTGCTGTTCTATTTGCCACTTTCGCTGAAGTTCCGACAGTATTAGTTTCAATTTTCTGCCGACGTATCGACACATCCCCGCCACAATATTCTCTACGATAAACGAAGGCATCTTCCTTCTAGCAGCTACGAATCTACGACGAACGAGGGCCACATGTTCCGGTGTTTCATCGAGGTTCATGCACTGCGGACAAAAGGGAAACACCTACCTCCTGTTTACCCAGGTCGATTGAACCGGTATGAGTCTGTGGGTCCACCTTACTTTTTCCGACGAGTCCCAATCATGTAGCCATTTGGCCATCGATACAGCTCTTGTTGTTTTTCGTATTTCACTGACTTCCTTTTGCTTATAGCATTCGATACCTTCCACTAGGATGATGCCGCTAGGAATCATTGTAGCGATAAAGCGGACTTCTTCTGAAGAGATAGTCCAGTACGCGCTCGCGACCCGCATGACCGTAAACCTGAAAGTACTACTCAGCTTTACTCGATTCCGCTGTGTCTTTGGCGTCGCAACCCACTATCCTTCATAGGGAATAGTGTTCAGAGCTGGAACGGTATAAAATCGTGAATGGTCCATCTGAACCTAGTACCACCAATTACATGGGGCCACCGGGTAACTCGCCAAGTTGCTAAGCTAATGTCAGACCTATTTTCCAGTGAGCTCTCAATCGATTTTACCGACTTGGTTTCATATGAAAGATATAACACTCCTATTGACTGCTATTGAATTTCGTTCAGTTCTGACTTTTGGTTCCGGTGATACAGGTTGGTTATTGCGGTTACGTTGGAATTTCTCATATAAACAGGAACAATCGTAATACCTCATAGGTTAAAAATGTATTTAAATAAATCTCTCTCAGACCAACCTCACACCTGCATTCCCTTCATCTACCCCGTACACAAAAAAATTATTTAGATGGTTCCCGAATCCCGATACATTCTTTCACCTTCCACTTAATATAAACAAGAGGAACAAATTATCTTTTGCATATTTTCGAACATATTTTTACTCTAAAGGTCTCATTAGAGCTCTACTGCCGTTCTCAGCATAATTGTCCCATGTATATAGGGAATCCCATAGAACATGGGACAAATATGCTTATAACGGCAGTCTAATTAGTGAACAAATTAAATAGTCAGCACAGAGAGACCATACCACCGATTGATGCATTCATCATTTTATCTGGGCGGTTACCGATGATTTGTTCTCTTCTCTCGATGTAAACAATGCAAATTTCCTGAAATCAGTCAACCATAAGAGACAAGTTCTCGACTTACATCCAACACATTGTTGCAATCGTTCGTTCACCTATATCACATGCACCTAACTGCAAAGCAATCGAGTAGCGACTATTGATGAAATTCCACGCGAAAAGTCTTCCCCGTGGCAAACAATCTTCTGAGAGTACAATGATACCATCAACGACACATGTGTGTCCCATTTTCATAGCACTGTGTAATTAATTTGACGATGATACCGACAATGCAATAATCAACTGCAATCTGAGTACATATATAATTGAGCAGCAAATAGAACAGACATGTAACACGAGAAAGCTTGTTCCGGGTGGGCGGTTGCACTCTAGTACCCTAGTAGTTGCCAGTGTATAATAATATGTAATACATATATGTAGGCCAAATTGCAGCAAGACGTGAAATGTAGGGGAGAGAGGGTAACAGTGGATCAGCAGGAACTATGAAACATTCGCAATAAAATCACAATGCATGATCGCAATCTTCTAATTCCCTCATATTTCACAATTTCTAATTCTTTACACGTGTTGCTATATTTTGGAAGAGATCTGCTAACTCTATCTCTTTTAATGGATATTTGTTTGTTTTGTGATAGCCAGAGTAAATTTGCAATGATAAACATTATTCCATCTTTATGAATTACCATTCATTGAATAAATGTTTAGTCTATTGTTATTTATAGCAAATTTTATGCTCAACATTTGCCGCGAACAAAGTTTTTTGGTAACTACTCATGGTTCTGTGTGATTTCACAATTTTCATGAATAGACCCATTGGGTAACTGTGAAACGATGGCGTATGGGGAACAGTGATTTTTGTTTGTTTTTGTGGTCTATCTCAAAATGTCAATGGGTTCCGATTTTCCACACTAAATACTACTCATATAGTGCAAAATTAGTAAATTTGGCCAAATTTTGTAGAAATTGTCTCTTATTTCAGGATTGCAGCTAATATGCATATATGGTGGTTCGATGTTACGCGATGATATAGTGGATTCTTTCGTAAACAAACGATTTTCGCCTCAATATAACTTTAATTCAAAGCGTTAGGATCATTCTTCGTCAAAACAAAAGAATAAAATTTATAAGTAGAATATTTCACTATAGATGACATCGTGTTTCATAGTTCCTACCCATGGGGCACACTGATACATTTTACCACCAACTGTTTATTATCCAAAAAATGTTATTTCCCGTGAATTTTACCAGCTGGAAAAAAATATATGTATTAGTTAACAACATAGTGGCACTATGTATCACTTTTGATTACACAAATAACATGTATTATCATCAAAATTAAATTGTAGAAAAAATGTGTTTCATTGTTACCCTCTCTCCCCTAAGTATGCATTGATGCATACTTACATCTAGAGCAAACCCTACCTTCGCTGACGGCAAACGTCTCAACGGGCACAGGTCGGCCGAGTTTAAACTAATTAGTAAGCATACAATTTCTCCATTATCATGTCAACTCGCTGCCAAGCCGCGCCGTACCGTTCGTGAGGGGGCAGTCAGAGTTGGAACGAGCTGGGAACGACAGGACCGACGGGGAACGGGAACAAGTGTAATCTATGCCTTTCGAGAATGTTCAACATTGCAAAGAGTTCGCACTCCAGTTTCGACGCGCTCTTCGGGTCATCGGGAGCATCGGTTGTTAATCACACCCGGCCGCTTGTTCTATTTTACTGCCTTGGGATATCTTGTTTTCCGGTAGGAGCCCTGTTGTCTCCATGGTTTGGTAGCTTCACAGTTTAACACGGGGAATTTGATCGAACGGGTCAAGAAGTATGTTCTATTTTTACCCAGATTAGTTCTTTGGGATTTATGCCAAAACCAAATATTCAAAATGGTTTGGTTTGGTCAAATACTTTGATACTTTCGAAACATATATACTAGAATGACAAGAAAAAATATGACACCCCCGGCCCATCCAGGTCTTCAAGCCTAGTTCCACCTAGAGTGTTTGCTCCGAATTAGAACCAAATCGGATATTCTAACTACTAGTTAGTAACTAGTTACCAGATGTCTATGAGATTTTTTATAATTTTACATGGAGAAAATTTGCTCCCTTCGCGAAGCAACTCGGGGTTAGTAAATTGGAGTTGTTGGTAAGAAAGTGTTCGTTATTTTGGATTTAGTTCGGTAAGAAGTTATCTTTATATACCTATGGGAAGTTCTTTTCGTAACAGCACCCCATACAAAATCCACCCAGGGGGTGGGTGTAGCGTAGTTGGTAAATCGATTGCCTAGTACGCAGCGCACCTGGGTTCGAGTCCCGACTCCGCACATAGGGTTAGAAATTTTTCATAAGAGATTTTCCTAACCCGAAGAGGCGAATGACCTTAAGGTTAAAACCTCTATAATCGAAATAAAAAAAAATCCACCCGAAATTCCCACCGACTAAATCGGCTTGCGTCGGCAAAATCGGTCGACCGATTGATCGGTCGATTGTTGCACCGATTTCCAGGGCGTTTAACATGGGCGTTTGTCGACAACCGATTAAATATGACCGTCGAAGCCTGTTGAAATCGGTCTATTTCAACTAATTAAATAGATCGAATAGTTGGTAGTTCAAAATTGGATCCGGATTTACACAGAGTGAATTAGCAGATTATTATGCAGGTGAAAATTGTTCAGTACAACGGTATATATTTACCACGCTATTTCCCGCAAAATGAATTTCGAGTTTTCCCTAAACTTTTACTCTCCGTAGGGTAAATTTAGTATGTCATAATCATGTTTAAATGAACTAATGGAAATACCACGATGAAACAAGTTGATGAAACTCTCTGAACAGTCCTTTCCCGATGTTTACACACTTAGTTGAGCTCGGTAATTTCCCGCACAGCCGTGTAATCAGTAAATTTTTATACTGATATCTCGGCGAAGTCCTATTTTTTAGCTGATTTTCAGCGAAATATTTCCCGAATCTCAGCAAACAATTGTAGCTTTTACTGAGATCTCAGTGAAAAATAAATTTGCCAAGTGCTCAGCTGTTTAAATCTCGGCAAAAGTTGAAAAAATACTGAGATTCGGCAGAAAAAAATAAGTGTGTACGATTTGCCATTATGGTTAGCTATAAAGAGGCTACAATAACAAAGAGACGCCATCTTAATTCAGTGAAAACAATTCAACTAGCAACCAGGCTACAGGTCACAGGCAACACTGCAAATGTGCAAGCCTCACCAAACTTTGTTGTTATTCTGTTTGTTTCTTCTAACCAATATAAAAATCCGATGCGACTTCTGGTCTGCTTAGTTCCTCGACCAGCTAAAACATAGTTATATCCGCAAGAATCGTTTTTTGCAGCAGCAAAACCATATTAGGCCAAAATTTATTATTTGCATCATTTAGCCCTTTTCTCTTTAGCGTTTCTAAACGCGATGGTATTGTAACAAATTTGGTTTGAGGGTATTTTTATCTTTAAAATCTTTAGTAATTTTAATGAATTGCATAGCAATACTTCCTTAAAAACAATGCCACATAATGCTAAACATTCACGATTGACAACTCTCTTGTTCGTTTGGAATGACATTGACGGTAAAATTGGAATTCCAAACGGAACATGGCGTCTCTTTGTTATTCTAGTCTTTTTAGTTAGCTAGTAGTATCGATCTGTTTTTGTTATTAATTCACAGTTCAGTTGTCACTCCACGGCTTACAGCAGCAGTTGAGTGCCTCTGGTCCTAGACTTTTGATGAAAAGTAGTGCTACCCTGTCATGTCAACCTACCGTGGTGTTAATTTGTCATTTCTGACACCGAACGATGGCAGATTACTGGCGTGAAATGTGACACCCAGCATTGTTCTAGGACGGGTTTTTGTTTCTCCTTCCACCATTACTCATTTATTGTGAAATCAGAAGGCATTGGAGCAGCGGTTAAATCACGAGCTCATTTCAACTTATATTACGTTTGTTTGGATTTCCAATCATGATTTCAATGCTAAATACGAGGCAGAGTTACTTTCAGATCTTAGTAAAAAATCGCTGGAAAATGAGAGTTAATCAGTCATAATTTTTGATATGCTATTAACTGCGTAGTAAAAATGAAAGATTCGTTTCATTCAGCGAAAGTGATTTCCGAATAAGATTCAATTGACTTATTTGATGTCAAGGATACCAACACAGTTGCAATGCGTATTGGACGCAAACAGCGATTCTCGACTTGATTTAACATCATTTGGCAAACATTCCACCCGATTTACCCTCAATTCTTTGAACCCAGTTACTCTGTGGACAAGGCAACTACTCAAAAACCTTGTATTTAATAAAAATGTAATATGATATATAATTCATTAAATTATATAATAAACGTATAAATCAAGCACAAAGGAAGGTACAGTACTGCAGTTAGTTGTTGGAATTCTTTTCGTGCATATTTCCTCGATCGTAATGCAAGGAAAAAACCTCACGAACACACCGATTGACTAATACAAGCAGTACCATAACTTGATGTAAAAAATCTTACAATTAATTTTGAAAGCAGCAGAAAAGTTAGATATTGCTTATTACCAAGTATAAGCTTTACACATTCCAAATACATTAATATACACTTCCCTCGCCAATTGCCTTAACTAAAAACAATCCTCAACTCAACTCATTACACAGTGCAGCGAGCATTCCGAACGACTCCGTGCATACTTTCGTGGCCGGCATTCAGTAGAGTTGTACGGTTTAGGTTAACAGTTCATATACCACCGACAATGACCCCAATGACCACATAGTGGATCGAACAAGTGAACGCAGCTTGTGGAGGAAATTCCAAAAGCCAGTCGGTAAGTAGATACAGGTAGATCGGTGCTTGGTTGGTCGGAACCGCCCCCCGTTCCATCGATTTGTGGCAGGTACCTATTGCTGCCGCCTAACAGTGCGGGAGTATAATGAAACTCATATTGGTACCGGAAACTGACCTCACGCACTGTCGCGCCGATTGCTTGTTGCTGGTGGTCTCTATCCGTGGCAATGGACCGCCAAATGCGATGCAGTTTTCACTGAAAGCTAGAATAATAAAGGCTGGGTATTTGGCACGGAATAGAGGTTCAACCTTTTCGGTTTGAAGCGGATAAACATACAATCGATTCAAACAGCACGCATGGAAACAACATGTTTTTCCTCATTGGGCAATCTGTATTGATTAGTACCGGACGTCGCACAGAGGAGTAACTAGAACAAATTCTTGGCCAAAAATATTTTTTTTCGATTTTTTTGTTTCGTTATATTTTTTTACATACCTAAGAACCTACTGTATTACGTGGCAAAATTAGGAGCATATCAAAATTTGTTAAATAATTTTTGCATGTATGCCCAATGGTGATATTTTAAGGGATATTTTAATCGTTTTCGTTATATATTCAGCAAAATCGCTTTCTAGTGATGATGACTATATTAAATAAGACAATATTGTTACAAACGTAGTTCAACATAAGTGTTTGTTTAACTTCAGCTTAAAACTAACTAAAACAAGTAGACTTGCTTTGTATTGCACCAACTTTAAAAAATACCTTTTTTAAACATTTTATTCCAAATTTGAATGATATAAGAGATACATTATACGGCTAGATCCGGCAAAGTTGCTGAAGCAGTATTACAAAGCAAGATTACAGCTATACAAAAAAATATTCGAACTCTTCCGATCTTGTCCGATCTACAAATTCCAAGCGATTTGAAAATATTGAAATTTTTAGAAATTTAAGGTACACCGAAATGCTGTAGGGCCAAATATTATGTTTGCCAAAATGCATCTCTTTGAAAATATGCACAGGCGTCCCTTTTCTTCTCCCTTTACCACTGATCAAATGTTTATGCTACTGGAAAAACAAATGTATTCACAAAGATCACCTAGAAATTACTAGTATTCGAAAGGAAATAGAAAATTAGCCTCTGCACTGGTAAGTGGGTAGATGCCAAATTGTTCCAAAAACTATTATTAGTATATATTTTAGTTCATATTAAGGCATAATAACAATTACAGCAGCAAATAATTTTGGCCAGGATTGGACCCCAATTACTCCTCTGTGCGTCGCGGGAATGTATGCTATAGAATCCCTATGATTTCCGCAAACTCACTCTATTGCGGATCCCCAGGTACAGTACAGTACACCGAAGTTTTTTTACGCGTTTTTTTGCGCGGTATTTTTTACGCGGATTTTGAAATTTACGCGGTTTTCATTTACGCGGTTTTCATTTACGCGGATTTTGAAATTTACGCGGTTTTTGAAATTTATGCGGTTTTCATTTACGCGGTTTTTGGAATTCACGCGGTATCCATCAACGAGGTTTCCTTTTACGCGGATTCTTAAATTTAAGTGGTCTTCATTTACGCGGATTTTGAAATTTACGCGGTTTTCATTTACGCGGATTTTGAAATTTACGCGGTTTTCATTTACGCGGCAGGTATCCCCCGCGTAAAAAAAAACCTGAGTGTATATGCTGTACTGTACTCAAGGATCAAATTGCTCCACAAAAAAGGTTCGTCAAAATTCATTCATTCGTTTTCAAACTAATAAAACATATTTTTAAATTATTTTATGTTCGTTTTATTCAATATCATTGCCATATCCAAATTCATGTACTTTCTTCTTAACACTGCTCATAAGGTATTGTACAAAGTTTGGGCCAACTTGCTTTTGTGTGGAAATCCAATTTTCCTCATTTATGCTTCCGATTTTACTTCCTTCGATGGCTTTAGCAGTGCCTGTTTCATGATGGCCCAATTGCTTGCAATTTCGGTTCGTTCGGGGGATTGAGATCCTTTGGCATGAAATTGGCCTCCTTAGCCTTGTATTACTTCAGAACGTCTTTCGAGTAGTGGTACGAGGCTTAACCACACCAACCGCTGGCGGTGAAACATGATGATAAGATATGTTCTATCAACGCCCATGCGGTAGATTTGGGTGGAAGATCCAACTCCTACCAACAGAAGGCAAATGATTCTTCACATTTCCTTTCGATCATGTTCATATGAGCCTGCCTAGTCCTAGTTTTTCGTTCTGAGTTAATAACTGATTCACTCTAGAATACCTATCTGTCTTGCAATTTCATTCTTATCGTTTCTCTTAGTCTTAAATTTGCCGAAAATAACCAACAAAACCGATAGAAAATGAATGTTGGTTAGTTGCTGTCTTTTTCTACTGAGCCCCAACAACTTTTCCGTTTATCAATCTGCATTGCTGCCTGATTTGTGGTAAGTAATCAGTTGTAAGTCATTCTAAAGCAGCAGTGGTGACCCTGAGAAGTAGCACCGTTTGTCCGTTGTTACAAAGTGTAAGGTCATCGTGAGACCTCAGAACTGCGTTTCAAATTCAATCACACATGCCCATTGACCGTTCCGGTTATTACGTATTTCGCTTACCATACGAACAACTTGCCTGCTAAATCATGTATTTTTGGTAAAACTTAGACATTTTCTAACTTCCTCAGGGACGTTGAACTTATGACGAGCAGGGAAGAAAAGGAGCCCAGGAAGCTGCCAAATAGTGATGTCCTTTTTACTCGTTTAACGCAAATAATCGATTAATCTACAAAATAATCTCAAAACCGATAATCGATTATAAGAGTTCGGTATAATCGAGTAAATCGATTAGCTGATATCAATTAATCGAGAACATAATTCATAAAGGGAGTGCTTACGTTAAATATAAAAATCGCAGAACAAAAAAAGACAAGCGCCCTCCAAATTTCAACATGTGCCTAGCGATCTTTTTTATTGACAAACTAAGATTTCCTACCTAATCGACTATTGATCTTAATCGATTATTTTGACCGATTAATCAAATCAATTAATCAAGCGCTCGAAAATTACTTGATTACCGGATAATCGATTATTTGCAAAAATCAGACATCACTGCTGTGGAAAATCTGCCTTCATTTATGCGACACTGCGGTTTCGATAACAGCTGAGTATAGAGCTTCCGCGCATGCGATACCCCATTATATTCCACTGTTCATCGCGATACGACGTCCTCTGGATACTGTATGCTTGCACGTTCCTTCGCGTTTCTTGCATCTTGTACAAAATTTTTGGTTAAATGTAGATTTTGGACCTCTTCTCTCACTGAACTATTGGGATTCCTCTTAAAAGCTTCGACTTCCCGCTTGTGATCCTTCACACTATACGGAGATCCATTTCGGCCATTTTAGTTCGCTCTTTGTACCATTTCAAAAACACGAAAAGATCCGAATTTTCTGGACACGTTCGCAAAAGTTGGGGAAACTGCTGATGGTCTTCCGGCTCTAATTTCGCAACGGTTGCACAATAGCTAGTGTAACTTACACAATGTAAACAATACACAGCAATTGGGTCGAGATCGAGGCCCGGAGAGCCGATTCTTATATACCAATCGCATCAAAACTTTCCCAAAAAAATTTATTCAGTTCAAATATAAAATAAGTAAGTTCACTTCAAAGTGAAAAATTTTCCAGTGTAGCTAAGTATTAACGTTGCTTTCAGCCGTGAGGTACATGTTGGAAGGCACACGCAGAAATTTGTTTATGCACCAAGAGCATACTTTTCTATCTACCTCTCTCGTTTATTCTGTTGTAAATTTTATGCATTGGACATATTCGGTCTATCCACTCATTGAATGCTTACTAGAAGTATATGCATGAAAATGCTTAAAAATCACAGCAGAAGAAAAGAGACGGGAATAGAAAGTATGCTAACTATGCATATTTTTGTTTCTCAGTGTATATGAATACACAGAATATGAATGAATACAAGAATCAGAAATCAGAATATATTGGATCAAATGGCACGTTCCCCGTATGTAGTTGGGAATTTGTCCCTTGCTGAGTCTTTTCATCATTTCCTGAGCGGAACGAAAGGAGAAGGAGTAGGGAGGAAGCAGAATTGGACGAGTGGGAAAAATAACAAAACAAAAACAAACAGCAGGTAAGTTAATCTCACAAGTAGTTCAATTCAACTTTAGTATGTCTCTGAGTTTCAGTCGTCCAAACATGGTGTCGTCTATGTAAGGACGGCCAAAAACTCGAAATCGCAATTGCGCTACTGCTGGACAGTTGCATATCAGATGAAATGAGGTTCCGTAGTCGAATTCACAAAGATCACATGAAAAAGTCTCAACGCGCTGAATAGTTGCCATATGATAATTGAGTTTGCAGTGGCCGGTTAAAGCCCTGGGCAGCATGCCGCAATGGAGCTTCGAAAAATGTAGAAGATGTTTCGAAAACACTGGGCACCATTGTTCTAGAAACGCCTTAATTTGGTGACACGTTTGTAGATTTCTCCAATAATTTCAGTGCTCGGACGAAGCCCAGGACTGTATTTTTTCTCTTATCCAACTTGTCGAAATTGGCAGGGCGGGCTCAGAACTAACGAAGTCAATCGCTGCACCTGCCCTGGCCAATTCGTCAGCCCATTCATTTCCAGTAATACCGGAATGTCCGGGCACCCGGACAATTGCAGATGATTTAGCTTCGACTGGACTGTCATCACTTCTCCCCTCTGCCATCACACAAGGCATCCGTATGACAGTATTGGACGTACGATTGTCGTGTAAATCCAATAGATGTATTTAAGTTTGAGACCCCAGGTCTTTCCAAAAGTTCATCTGCATTGTTCGAAAGCCATGCACGCTTTCTCGACCCTGAACTCAATGTGTGTATACCATATAACTCTCACGTATTTTACTTGATCTGCTCACCATAGCTTAGAGTCAAAGAACTGCAAGGGACGACCCCGGTTGTTATTCGCTTCTTCGTGAAAGGAACCATTTAAGTTTTGTTTGGATTACTTGATAATTTAACTTGTTAACACCACTGTTCGACAGCCCTTAATGCTTGTTGCATTAAGTCAAAGATTGTTCCGATGCAAAGTCCAGTAATTAGTATTTGGTATTTGTCAGCAAACTCGTAGGTTGGAAATCAAAGCTCATGGAGTTCCACAACAAGCAGCAACAAATCGTAATGCATTTCATTCATATAGTTTAAGTGTGTAAGTAGAGGGTTGCAAACTACTTGGGTTCTGATTGTCCGGCGGACCCTTCTTGTCAGGGCGGCTTCTACCGGAATTTTGGATTTTCGCAACACAACAAAACAGGTAAACAAAGAAATAAATCAGTCGATTTACAACCACCAAAGACACCGGTCACGAAATTCTGCCGCTGTCTGAGCCAGCGCAAAACGAACCACAACACATTACTGTTATCTTGTGTGCATTGTCTTAAGAACAAAGGAAACCGTTCGATCTACTTTTACATCTGCCAAAGTCCCTCTAAACAAGAGTAACAAACGAGCAAAGTGAACGACAGTTAGTGCGTCTAGAACAAAAGAACCATTGTGTGTACCCCTGCCATCATGAGTGAATTTGATGAAAAAGCGCTGCTTCGACCCAACACAGCGGTTGTTGACTTGAGATTTTGTTCTACACGACCGAGTCTCCGTGAGCTGGAACATTTTCTGAAGGTGAACATGAAGCTTAGGCTTAAGGACGTCACCTATCTTCAATATCATCATCTGCGCAGTGCAGTATTGATATCATTCACCACATTAGACCAAGCAAAGAAGTTCGCTTTACAGAACAACCTGAAACACGTGATTAAAAGTGACAGTGTTGAAATGAAGCTCCCAGTGTACATAGAAAATGATTTTATAGATGTGAGACTACATGATTTATCACCGCGCACTCCCCGTGAATCAATTACAAAATACATGTCGCAATTCGGAGAAGTGGAATCCGTTACACCTGATACTTGGAGAAACTTCTTCCCGGGTACTCCTAACGGTGTTCTTGTGGTGAGGATGCGAGTGGAAAGAGCTATTCCCTCCCACTTGACTATTCAATTCAATTATAATTGAACTAACATTTAACACACCACGCTATGCACCCACTAAGGGCAGACACCTACGTGCAAATACTGCAACCAGACGGCACATCATGGAACACCTTGTGCGGAAGATGCTGAGGAGAATGCATCACAGCCAATTCGCCACACATCTTCGGAAAACCAATCTGAAACACAGACTTCAATACCATCACCAGAACCACAAATGGTTACCAATTTTGTGGTAGCTGTTCAGGCCATAATAACAACTATAAAAGCAGCATCTAATGCTTCAGAATCAACTGTTAGCACCATCGACGAGGAAGCCAATACCAATGACAGCAGCTTTACTCTCGTAACCCGTAAGGGCAATAAGAAAGGAGGAACATCTGATCGTGAACATGTAGACACAATAGACGATGATGACATCGACGGAAACAAAAAAAAATTAATCGACCCACAAGATGCACTAGGCGAGCAGACAAATGGTACCTTACCACGAAAGAAGATCTCCCCGCGCAATAGAAAGTTGCGTGGACGAGAATTGAAGGATACTTCATAATATTTTTTTATTCATTTTTATTTTTACATATTGTAATAATATAATAGACCCACGGCTCCGTTAAGTTAACACAATGAGCCGTGTCAAATAAACGAAATACAAAAAAAAAAATAAAAATAAATTTTACAATGTTTATTCTTTCTAGTGCTTCCCACTGCTGCTGCTGTTGAGCTGCTACTGCTGGGCGGAAAGGGGGTGGTCTCGACCGATCATCCGGAACAGTAACGGCCGAGTTCTACTAAGATTATTGTTTGCTGCTCCGGCAGCGGTCCTTTGCAATTAGGTAGGGAGGTGAGCGTGGCTCGTTTGTTGGCGCTTCTAGATCCTTTACGGTTAGCCGGGGAAGCAAAAGCTCTTTTACACTTAGCTTCCCACAAACGGCGATCTAGCACCACACAACCACAAGCAGCCACTCTCGCAGATATTACTCCTTGCAATATACGCACTGCCGTGAATTTTCCAAAACCCAATCTCGATCTCGAGCCACTAAACGACCTGCATACAAACGTGGTTCGAAGCTAACTGACTTTTCTCGATGGCCCCACCGTCGCTGTCACCCGATGAGTAGCGTATTCAGCTATCGTTTTTGCCAGCAAGTGGAAAGTTCAAGCCTATCTAAACCCTACTATTTATACTCAAACATGCAACAAAAATTATCTAACCTATCTATGTCAACAAAAACGTTCATGTATAAAAGACAAACGAAATTTACATCAAAAACATGAACGAGCATATCGAACAGCGGTGAGTCATGTTGCAAAAACTAATACACTCTACGGAGAGAGAACCCAAGAATAGATATAATTCCAGCCAGTGCTAAATTGTTACCCTGACGAGTTACAAGTAAGAATCTTAGTTTTTATTTAAAGAAATATGCTCAATGTCACGTCTTCAATTTCAAAAGCTTCCGATCGAGTGTTCATTTTGGGTAGCTGGAATGTAGTAGGCACGTAGTATTATTAGGAGTTTTGTTAATTTTCTCAAAAGAGTAAACAAGCCTCGCCATTATTAGGTTTTACACCAACCGACAAAATGAGCCGGATGAACTACGTTTCGGTGGTTTGTTTATATGGGAGTTACGTTAGTTACAATGTAACGGATGAGCACCTGTTGCAGTCGAACTCACGAAACTGACAAAGTAAACAATCCAATTGTCAAGAATTGTCAAACATGAACTTCATTCATCATGAGTTCATTCGTGTCGTCGTCTTGTAGAACTCAAAAATTATCGAAACGATCCATCTCAGCAGTTCACGTGGTACCTGGTTCTAAGTGTTCCTGAGCATTCTATCCAAACAAGTGTACAATTTCAATAAAACTAAACATAATGTCACGAATTCCGATCATTAAAATCACTACGGATTGACACTTAACCCGACGGTAATAAATGAATCTTGTTCATTGAACCATAGCATTACTAAAAAGGGGTGGAAATAAACTTGTCACATTCTGAAGCACCCGTTCTTACCCTTTATGGTAGCCAAGCCGAGCGGAGTAATATCACCTGCCTGTTCGTCCGATGTCAGTCGAGTCGATTGCCACACAATATTCACGCTGTCATGATAGGCTGTTATTGAGCACCATCAGTAACGCACGTTGGTAATTTACCTATCCATCGTCGTCGTCATCGTCAGTGACAATGTTTCATATATTTGCATCCCGGTTGGTACGTGCTAAATTGACTTCACCGTGTTTGGACTTCAGCCTCCAATCCATAGATAGTTGAGTTGAAGTGCACCGTAAAAAATATGAAGTTGATTTTAACCTCAAAGATCCCCGCAATCATCATCTGTCAAGCATGCTGTGCCCTTAATCTGCCAATGTAGAGCGATACTGAACCTGCATGCCAAGTAGAATGATTACCAATTCAGTTCATAAATTTCCCACCAATGACATTTCTGTGCGGGGAAAAATCCATGTCCGAGATCTGCGGTCAGCGTGCACAGAACAGAAAGTCAATTTGTGCGGTACGGCCAAGCACACGGTCAGCGTGTGTGTGTATGATAGATATCACTCGGATATCTATCCACTGTAGGTGACCGGCGGCGTCGCGGTCAGGCAGGTTGTTATCGAACGCGTTCGAAGGGAATGAGTACCAACGGGGGAACGATGACGACGACGACAACCGACGGGTGCATAAATTTCACGACATTACTCTTTCCAGGTCAGATGATTTGCTTTATGGGCCTCCCGAAGTAGCACTAACGGTTCGGCAAAGGGTCACCGCAGGAGCGCACCAATCAAGAACCGAACCGTGGATAGCGGATGGCATAAATTGCTGCAGCATCCGGGAAATAATGTGATGCTTTCGTTACACAGGTAGCTTTACGAGCCTTGATGATACACGTCACCAGGTTTGGCTTTTCACCGGTCAGAATCGTTAAGGTTGCACAGAGAAAGCGCAAAATTCGCAAACGAAAAAAGCAGTTTTTTTCCACACCGTATGTCAGATCTTCATAAAAATGAATCAGCAGTACTGTAACAACATTCTACATACGCTGATTGATTTTTATGAAGATCTGACATACGGTGTGGAAAAAAAATGCTTTTTTCGTTTGCGAATTTTGCGCTTTCTCTGTGCAACCTTAAATTCAGGGTATTCAAAGAAAGATGTGCTTTTCGTCGTTGTTGAGTAACTCTGGAAAATATGTAACATTTTGTTAGATATTTGATTTAATACAATGAGCGCGAGCGACATTTTTCTCTGTTGCTTTCTTGCTTTGAGACCATTTTCACAACTGAAGAGCAAATGTTAAAATCAAACAGTAGGTATTATGCTATACACATACATGTTCACAATAAGAGGTGTGTAACACGGGGGCGTTTCGGCTTCGCCTCATCAGAAACCGAAAAATGACAGTTGTCTTGTTTCACAATGAAATATGAGGTGTAATGATCCCATTAGTGCAATAATAAAGCAGTTGGATGCCAAAATTCTGCAGTAAATACGCGTTAAACGATGGAAAGTTCTGCGTATGAAATTTCATGCGCTAGGATATAATGGGTTAAGGGATTTGCGTCAAGCCGGCGCTAATCTATTCCGACAAAAAGTTAGTGTCGGTTTCTGATGAGGCGAAACCGAAACGCACCCGTGTAACAAATAAGGATTTGTGCCCTTCAAGTGCAAAAACTGGCTTTACCAAAAAAAAAATCGCGCTGGTGAGAAATTTTGATGTTTATCCAATTTTCCTCTTTAGGGTGAAATATAGCAAATTGAAGAGGTGTGTAGTTTTTTTATTGAACGCTGAAAAAATGCGCCAAGTTGAAGTTGACTAATTTTTGATCGTAACACCCTTAACACCGAAAATCCAACGGGTAAGTTTCTATTACATTTGGGTAAGATTCTATTGTCTTTTTAGTAATAGACCCTTTACCACAAAGGTGGAATGACCAATTTAGGTAGCTGTACATGAATGTGCATCACACAACCAAACAGTTTTTCAGTATGTGTAAACCTCGACTTGGTATGTGGGATGATTCGGATTAGTACCGCATCAAACAATCCGGGATTCTGGCTGCTTTCTGCCGAAATCCAGGCTGTATTTTCTGGAATACTGGTAGAAACCAGTCAGTAGATGCCTGGTTCCGATTTAGGTCCAGACCCATACCCCCAATCCGGAACAGACCACGGATCCGAACCAGTCGATGCATTCAAACTAGTTTTGTCTGGATCTGAACTAGCTCCCGGATCTAATCTAAGATCAAAAGGTTTAATATGTATGGAATGATAATTGATTAAACGTGAAAGATCTCATTCTACATACGTGAAACACAGAGACGATTTGAATGTGTTGATATTGCCGTGTATTTTTCTTGTGATTGTTTTAGTAATAACTGTATTGCTATTACAGCATTTTCTTCTTATTACCGTAAAGGTATTACGGCTTAGTTTTAGATGTACAGAACTCTTATTCTTACCTCCCCGTGATGCAAGCTGGCATACGAGAAACCTTAGTGAAAACCGAAAGGCGCCTGCTCTCTGTGTTAGGAGCGGCTCTAAATCGGGTCTGTTATGAAACGGGTGGAGCTCCTCAGCTATATCCAAAATGGCAGACGACAAAAACAGCCAGACTTACTAAAGAGCTGCAAAAAATGAAGGTCGATATAGCAACCCTTCGGAAAATTCGATAGCGCGTTTCCGGAGAACGAGGTTTCCTGTACTACAACTACTACACAGGCGGCGAGAGAGCAGAACACGGAGTGGGCTCTGTGGTGCTTAGTAAACAGCAACGACGGGTTATTAGATGGAGGTCGGTGAGTGACCGTATCTGTGTGTTGTGGCTTGATCAATGCCTACAAACTACAAACCCGGCGCTGTGAAAGATGCGTTCTAAACAAGAGCTACGGAGAGTATCGTAAATCTCAATGACCACCGACAACAACCGAATGGTGATCAATCTCACGATCGCCAGACGCATTGTGACACCTATTTTACACGGAAGAGTATTCCAAAGCATACATAGGGGACAAAACTCGCTTGCAAAACGACTATGTTTTGGCGACATTTTTTCGATACCATTGACCTTCTGAGGTTCCAAGTGTGAGAGAACCTACAGTGACAGTCGGCTCAGGGAAACTTGGGGTAAGTGGCTAAGTCCCTAAATGAGTTCAAATCTGCTTCTCAGAAATATCAAACTTGATTTTCTCAAATTCAAATGAAAGCTACAGCATTCTTATTGGCTGCTATTGAAGTTTCTTGAAATTGGAGTTCTGGTTCCTGCGTTACAGATTGAAGTACAAACCGGTATAATCATTCTATCCAAATGATACAAAACTAATTGAAATAAGTTCTAAATTGCCTGAAATTGTTGGTCCTGATCACTAACTGCAAATCAAAGTTATTTTGACAACATTGAGAACCGTTTATGATTCCCGAAGCAAATGGCCAAAATTGGATTCACACCTGTTTCTCGCATATTGCTGGCTCGACTATCATAATCTTAGTCTTAAATGAAAGGTATGGTATTCCAGAGTTATAAGTAAAAGAATCCGATCATACGTGAATTTCATATACACATTTTTGCCCTTTTCATATATGTAGAAAGGCTATGCGATCTCTCTGAAACTCACCTTCTAACAGGGGCCCGGACGGCCGAAACTCCTATACAATTCGATGATATCTAGATGAAGCAAAGTTTATTAAAATGGGTGTTAAATTTCCTAGATTTGCGAGTCCGTAGATCGCTTTGATCACATTGATGCCCCGCAAAACTTTCCAATGTTCAGAGTTAATTTTACACCTATTCCTCAGAAGATTCCTGACCGATTTCCACCATCTTCCAAATTTGAAATGAAATGGTTGATGCAATGCTTCCATTGGCTGCTATTGAATTTCATCCCGATCTGACTTTCGGTTCCGTAGTTAGAGGTTGGTTGGTGAGTGGCGGATCCAGAGGGAGGGTCCTGGGGGTCCGGACCCCCTTCGAAAATTTCCAGCTTGTTGTTCAAAATTAGTTTCAATTTTTTATTAGTACTCCAAATCATTTCAAATCAAATTTGATAACCACAACTGATTTTTATTAAATGAGGTTTTTTATGAGATCCCTCCCGATATTTTTTATGGATCCGCCCTTGGCGGTTACACATGAATTTTTCATATATCTGTACCACCATTATACTTACTTTTTCCCCTAATATTGAAAGATTTGCCATTACTCTAAAATCGTCAACCTAATCCAGACCGATTTTTTTACTTAAATAGGTATTCTGGAGTATAACAGAGGTTTGTGGAAGGGGGTCACTCCCCACATATCGTACAACCGTTAATAGTGTAAATGCATCTGCTCACATCTCTAATTACAATCAGTTTGATTGTCAAAGTGAATTTTATATGAGATTTTGACTTTCAAATGCTTTTAGTTTAACAATGGTCCAACTGGCTGAGGTCGAACTAAAAAGCGGTTCAACAAAACATGACTGTATTCTAAACGGCATTGGAAATTTCGGATAATACTAATATTTTCTTCCCTTAAAAAGTGAGTTATATTTTCAAATTATACCAGTCCATGATACGCAATATTGATGATTTTTTTTAATATGGAGTATTATAATTGATATTTTTTACTGTAGTGCTGTTTATTTAGAACATTATTGGATCATCTACCCTATTTAAAATAACGATTGATCTTTTTTCAGTAAGGATCGCGAAATCCCCCATCTAATAGGAATCGCAAATAATCGAATCTGATTTTGACGTATCAACTGACCTGTAAACCAAATCACTGCGTTCCACTGGTCGGATGGCTGTAATCGACCAACAAGGGACCCATCATTGAGTGCTACAGCTTGTCACCCTTGTCGTAATTCAATTACGGTAAGATGTTAATTGAATTCACTACAAACGCTAGCTAGAGAGACTTAAAGTGAGGGAACCACCAATTTAACGATTATCCGTTGTGTCGTGAATAGTAGGTAGGTGTACAAGATGGTAGTGATTGCGTGCGTTCGGAACCATCTGTTTCGCAATTGAGTATGAAATACCCTTGCAACATTATCACTCAAACCAATTAACTGCACTTGACGCGGACACCTACGCTTGCATGCGGTTTATCTGCTAATAAGGTAGGTAATAGCTATTTTTTTAATTCTTATCAACGATTGCTGCACAAAATGTCAGTGCACATGTCAATTGCTAATAATGTGATTTGGTTATTTAATTGCATATTTACAGGATACTGAATGAAAGCTACATTACAGTTCAAATGGTTTGAACTGAAGGAATCGACTTGTAAGTCTGTCGAAATAGAAGGTTAAGCTCCACAGCAGGATGTAATACTAAGACATTGTTTCGTAAGACAGGGCCATATAACCGATTGATTCTAAATGGTTCATTGTTCAACAAAAAATCCTTCATCCATTCAATTTCAATCATCTTATCAACCTACATGCCTAGCTTTTTGTTGTACTTCACAATCCAGATGCGGATATCTTTGTGTGCCGCACGATTAGTCACCCAGTATTTCTGGGTTGCTCCGGTTTATCAACTGTTATCAGCGAGGGGAACTCGGGGCGAGAGTGCATAATGGAAATTGAAATGTACCTATTGAGGGCTATTTGATGAAAACAATATTGTCTGTCTGAAAATTTTCATATTTAGTTCATTAAAAAACAATACCTTTCTGGGAGTGGGCGTAGCTTAGTTGGTAACTCGATTGGCTTGTACGCAGCGCACCTGGGTTCGAGTCCATAAGAGATTTTTCTAACCCGAAGAGGTGAATGACCGTAAGGTTAAAACCTCTATAATCGAAATAAAAAATACCTTTCTATTGAAAAAGTCACAAAAATTGGATGTGGGGGTGGGTGCAGCGTAGTTGTACGCAGCGCACTTGGGTTCGAGTTCATTATCTATTAATTCAAAAAAATCAAAATCTATTAATTCAACAATTCCCAAATTAAAAAGTTTAATATTCAAGACTCAAAGATCAAAGGCTTCAAAAATGTACAAAATATATTGTGTTTCCTTTTCTGTTTTCAATATTTTCGCTAAAACCACAGAGAAGCTATTCTGAAATTTTCTGAAAAACCTGTGCAAACAATTAAATAAAAATAAGATGAAAATAACCATCTCATACAGGCTTGCATGCATGAATCAGCATTGCATCCAAGTTTGTATGCAACACGCCTATAGTGTTTGCTGGCCGATCGTAGTGCCGGCTAGTGGTAAGTTGCTATTTGCTGGTGGCAGTTCAAAACGACAGTTTTATTTCTTACACATATTGAAAACTTGTATGTCAGTTCAAAATGCTAAAACATCAACTGTGATTTACACAGTTTTTTACACAAACACCGGCAAGTAATTTTAGTCTACGCTACGCTATAACTACTAGGTTGATTTTTTAGTGAATAGGCTGGATGCTCTTTGGTTACCATTCCATTTAACACTCTCAGTAAGGCCAGTACAGTTAATTATATCCAAAAGCCCATTCGACTACATCTTCCCCAAGCTAATCAACCAGTCATACGGAGCATTTCTCACAATCCAAATCATATCACTGGGCACGTTCGTTCGCTTCTGAAGTTTGTCAAGTATCAAATAACTGTGAGTGTGTCTATAGAAATAAAATTCCTCCACGTGACCTTGCGTGGATTGAGTGCTATCTCACACCATGTAAAAACCAAGGCTAACTGCGTTGCACCTTAAATGATAATACTCAAAGGAAGGTGAACTAAGTTAAGTTAAGAAGTTTCAATTAATGTGTCAAAAATAATTCGACTGTTTTTACTCAAACTTTTTGATGCATATAATGTAAAGTTGGTAATATTTGTCACAGCTGACAGTTTCACAAGTCCCAAGTTAACACCTATCCACATGCGAATGAATCACGGCAGTGCATCAACGACGAGAATTTAGGGAAGCGTTTCTCGGATGAGGATAGCACTGTATATAGCATCGCAGCTTACAGCGCAATACTAATAACAATGACGATGATATCACACACTGCTGCAAATTAGAGTAAAATTAACACATTCTTTGTTGAATCAGAACGCGGTGAATATAGATGAAGTGGTTGCGCAGTATCGCGACACGGACCCAATATCAAGTTAATCTGCGCACTTCAGGTTACGAACGGAAACGTTCTTCCAATGCACCTGGAATTTGTGCAGATCCTGTAAGATCTGCAGCTAATAGTATTCTGTACTGTTGTGGCAACTGTTGGATGTTTAGGATTCCAACTTATACCTACAAGCGACACCCCCCAACATCACCAGGAAAAGCGAGTACCTCCATTGAGAGTTTGATCTCGAACAAACGTGCCGCTATTAGAAGGCCGACCACGCAGAGGGGCGGCAAAATATCGGTGAAAATATGTGATGTTATGTTATGTTATGCTGGGAACTTAACACACTAGTACAGCAATTGAGTGTGTAATCATAACAGGCTAAGGCGTTACACTGAATGCTAACTGAAGATAATAAAATCGGAGGTTCTGGGATAACGAACGAGCGTTCTTTGACCAAATCAGCCGAAGGTCTACGGATATCGGCGAAGTCACTAGCTTTTGGGCTGACATTTGGGAGTCCCCCAAACAGCATCGCGAGGGGTAACCGTGGCTAAGGCGGGAGAAGGAATGGGCAGGTGAAGAAATTGACGCGATGTCAGCTGTCACCGTCGAAACCAATGAAGTACGCAAGGAGATGCGGTACTTTAAGAATTGGGGGGCACCTAGACCAGACACTGCCCAAAACTTTTGGTACTGTACTCTTATTGCTGGATTTCATCACCCGTGGTACCACAATTCTCTCCAAGGACAACAACACGTCCAACCCATCCAATTACCTGTCTATCAAGTCTGTACAAGATCCTGAGCAGCATTATCATCACATATGTATGGGCCAATTGTGAGCAGAATAACATCCTGACACTGGAGCAGAAGGGATGCAAGAAAAACACATATGGCTGCAAAGATCAAGTCATCATCGGTGCAGTCATTGTTAGACAAGCTGTGTATAGACAACGGAACCGTAGTATGGTTTATATTGATTACAAGAAGGCATATGACTCCATACCGCTCTCATTCCTCATCAAGGTATTGAAGATGTATAGAGTTGAACCTGTAGTCGTGAGGTTTCGGCGGCATGTGATGGAGAGAAGGACGACAGTACTGCAGCTCAGATGTGGAATATCTCAAGGCGATTCCTTCAGCCCGCTTTGATTGTGTCCAGCGATAAACCCTCACCGTAGGACACTCAATAAAACGGGCATGGCTATCAGATGAGGTATAAAGAAATCTCATCGGAATGGGCATGGAGTTTGGCCTAGAGAAATGCCGATCTGTCCAGCTACTATCAGGCCGATTAGTCGACTCTGGCGGCTACGAGATCGATGAAGGAGAGATGATTCGGATGATGGTTAGTGGTGAATCGTATAAGTATCTCGGATTCCGGCAGCTTTCCGAAATTCGCCACATTGACAGCAAGCTTCAGATGAGTTCTTCAGTACAGTGAATTGTGTCTTGAAGTGTGTCCTGAATGCGGGGAATGCAATCAACACGTTTACTGTCCTCGTGTTGACTTACAGTTTCAGCGTCATCAAATGGAGCCGGACTGACCTGGAAGATCTTGAGGGAATATTGAGGAAGGTGTGTAGACAAACAGGGATGCGCCATCCTCAGTCGGCGCTGGAGAGATTCACAGTGCCACGGGATGAGCCGAGCCAAGGAATAGTCGACAGCCTGGCACTACGCTTAGCGCAGGTGCGATGACTGCGAGAATATTTTGTGGAAAGTGCCAACTGACATGGTGTATGTCATGCACTATGACCGCAACTATAGCGCACTTCGCATAGCGCAAGCAAACTACAACCTCAACTGTAATCTGCAGACTGTGGAGGAGAAGATTGTAGAGTAGAAACAGAAAGCTGGTCTATGGTTCAAGCGCCTACACCAAGCGCCACAACAGCGTTGCTAAGATTTTGCACCGGCAACGTGATCTTTTTGAGGTGATTTACCGTTACCTGCCTGCCTGTATCTGTGCTGAAAAAGCTCGTTTCATGCTGCATTTGGGTCACACTGTTCTACGGACCAATTCCTACACCACTTCCACCCAAATATACTGGTCTATGACAATGGTCACCATAATCGACGTTGCCGGTCCACTGGACCACAATTTGGTTGGTGCTCGCGGCGGAAAAAATGCACAGATATCGCCACCTGGTCGTAGAGTTGAAGGAAATATGGAGGTTGGATGAGGTTTCGAGAATTCTTCTTATTGTGATTTCAACGTCTGGAGCCGTTCCGAGGAAGCTACTGGAGACATTGAAGGAGCTTAAATTAAAGAAGGAGCTGGCTGTTGTTCAGAAGTCGGTGATACTCAACACCTGCACGATCGTCCGAGAGCTGCCGGTTCCAGAGGATTAGCCGAGTAAAGTGTGTATTGTGTTAAATTTAGAAAATGTTTGTGTTATATATTTTGTATTTGTGCCGAAATGATAACGTTGACCAAATAAATATTTGCGGTATTCCCCCCAAATAGTTAAAATTAACCAGATCCGGAGAAATTGATTTATAACCCCGAGGCCCGGAGAAAACCAGAGTCTCTTGGTCGAACCCGGAGCGGTGACAACCCTACTAGTGTCTGCTGGAGAGACACATTCTATGTACCTGATGTTCTCCATCTCTTCATGCCGTTTCCTGCCGGTACTCGCTCGAACAAATGTACTGCGATAGAGCTGTATGCTATAAGATCTGTGAACTAGCTCGTTTTAGCATTAGAAATGCGAATCACCTGAGTCTGTGGCATGCCCGGACGAGCGTAAAGTAACTTTGTAGGGGAGACCGGAGCTATTTATTTATTTATTAACAGATTAAGGCCGAAGTGGCCTGTGCCGTATACAAAAGATTCCTGCATTCCACTCGGTCCATGGCCGCGCGTCGCCAGCCACGCAGTCTGCGAAGGGTCCGCAAATCGTCTTCCACCTGGTCGATCCATCGTGCTCGCTGCGCGCCACGTCTTCTTGTACCGGTCGGATTGCAATTGAGAACCGTTTTCACCGGGCTATTGTCCGACATTCTGGCTACGTGCCCGGCCCACCGTAGTCGTCCGATTTTCGCGGTATGACAGATGGGCGGCTCCCCCAACAGCTGATGCAACTCATGGTTCATTCGCCGTCTCCATGCGCCGTCTTCCATCTGCACTCCACCGTAGATGGTACGCAGCACTTTCCGTTCGAAGACACCAAGTGCGCGTTGGTCCTCCACGAGCATGGTCCAGGTCTCGTGCCCGTAGAGAACTACCGGTCTAATCAGCGTCTTGTAGATGGTCAACTTCGTACGACGGCGAACTCTGTTCGACCGAAGTGTCTTGCGGAGGCCAAAGTAAGCACGATTTCCTGCCACGATGCGTCTACGAATCTCTCTGCTGGTATCATTGTCGGCGGTCACCAGTGAGCCCAAGTACACGAACTCTTCAACCACCTCGATTTCGTCGCCACCGATGCAAACTCGAAGCGGGCGGTTCTCATTCTGTTCTCGTGAACCGCTTCCTATCATGTACTTTGTCTTCGACGTGTTGATGGCAAGTCCGACGCGCTTGGCTTCTCTTTTCAGTCTGGTGTAGGCTTCCTCCATCTTCTCAAAGTTTCGTGCAATAATATCAACGTCATCGGCGAAGCCAAGTAGCTGAACGGACTTTGTGAAAATCGTACCACTCGTGTCGATCCCTGCTCTTCTTATTACACCTTCCAGCGCGATGTTGAATAACAGACACGAGAGACCATCACCTTGCCGTAACCCTCTGCGTGATTCGAAGGGACTCGAGAGCGTCCCTGAGACACGTACTACGCACATCACCCGATCCATCGTCGCCTTCGCTAATCGCGTCAGTTTGTCCGGGAATCCGTACTCGTGCATAATCTGCCATAGCTGATCTCGATCGATAGTGTCGTATGCGGCTTTGAAGTCGATGAACAAATGATGTGTGGGCACATTGTACTCGCGGCATTTCTGCAGTACTTGACGAAGAGCGAACACCTGGTCCGTGGTAGATCGTTCGCTCATGAAACCCGCCTGGTACTGCCCCACGAACTCTCTTGCAATTGGTGATAGTCGACGGCATAGTATTTGGGAGAGTACCTTGTAGGCGGCGTTCAGCAGGGTGATTGCTCGGTAATTACAGCAATCCAGCTTGTCGCCCTTTTTGTAGATAGGACACACGACACCTTCCATCCACTCCTCCGGTAAAATCTCCTCCTCCCAAATCTTGGTAATCACCCAGTACAGCGCTTTAGCCAGTGGCTCGCCACCGTGTTTTAGTAGCTCGCTTGGTATTTGGTCAACCCCAGCGGCTTTATTATTTTTGAGCCGGCTAATCTCCTCCTGGATTTCTTGGAGATCCGGAGCCGGTAGTGTAATGTCTTCCGCGCGTGCTCCCAGGTGCGTTACCGTGCCATCCTCATCGCCTGCTGCATCGCCGTACAGGTGTTCTTCGTAGTGCTGCCGCCACCTCTGGATCACCTCGCACTGGTCCGTGAGAAGATTCCCGTTTGTATCTCTGCACATGTCGGCATGTGGTACGTGGCCCCTGCGCGAGCGGTTCAACTTCTCGTAGAATTTCCGTGTGTCTTTAGCGCGGTACAGCTGCTCCATCGCTTCGCGATCTCGGTCTTCCTGCTGGCGCTTTTTGGTCCGGAAAACCGAGTTCTGCCTGTTCCGTGCCTGTTTATATCGCGCCTCGTTCGCCCTCGTGCGGTGTTGCAGCATTCTCGCCCATGCTGCATTCTTCTCTTCGACTAACTGCTCGCATTCGCCGTCGTACCAGTCGCTTCTTCGGTCCGGGCCCACCGTACCTAGTGCAGTGGCTGCGGTGCTACCTATGGCGGATCGGATATCTCTCCAGCCATCTTCAAGGGCAACTGCGCCTAGCTGCTCTTCCGTGGTAGAGACCGGAGCTAGTTGGCGGTGTTTTCAGTTTTCAATTTTCACCGCTTTCATGTGGGTGGATCTTGCAAAATAGAACACGTGGCATGAATGAGCAGACTGTTGGAAACATCTCTGATTTTTTAAAATGTTTGATGCATTGTCTCCATTTTTAGAGACAAAAATATGTGACGCGAAAAACCCGCCAACTTACCCCGGCCCCGGGGTATGTTGGCGGTATGTGAGGATGTGCCAAAAACTAAGCAATCAAATGGAGATTCAATTACTTCAAGGGGACGTGCTAAATGTCTTTTCGAGAAAACTGTATATTAACCGACATTTGCTATTATATTGCAGTTTCAATACCGCAGCGTTTTGACTTTGACGCGTACTCCCTATTCAAAATCAAATTTTCGAGATTCTTCATGCAATTGGCCGGAATAAATGTCTTCTACATTGGCGAGATACACAAAAAAAAGATTTTCTTACTTTGGAGTGAATTCCAGAAATAAAACATTTTAATTTTTTTTTCGCACTGTAAATAGTACCGCCAACATGCCCCGCGTGCAGCACCGCCAACTTACTCCAATCGCATATTTTATTTAAAACTATTTAAAAAATAACTTTTGTTTGTGGGTAGATGTAATTTCTATACGGACAATGAAAGCTCAGCTTTCACGCGCTATCGAAAAATGTAATCATTCGGGAAATAGATCGAAAATCACCCTAAATAACGCAAAGTATTTAAAATTTAGAAAATTTATTTGGTATGCTCGAAAACACAATATCACCCACAACTTCTACCAAATAAATCGTTTTGCAACAAAAATATATTGCATAACGGGTTTCACATATGTCTAATAGAAACCGAGAAAAAGGAAATCCGAATTACCCCAACCGCCAATTAGCCCCGAGCTCCCCTACTTCATGCTGTCGGAACTGACAAAAAGTTAAGTCACGGAAAACTTCCACACTAAGCACTGCGACGTGAGGTGAGGAACAAAAAAGCAAAAATCTACGTCAGTCAAGAGTTTCAACGTCGCAGTGAGATGTTTCGTTGAATTTGCTACAACATCGGTCTACCGGATTATTCTGGCCATAAGCTATGCGGTGCCTAGGAATCCAGAGAATCGAACGATTCCTTATTCAAAAAGGTGGAACGAATAAATTAATCCTGAAAGAATGTCGGGACAACATTGTTCGACAAAACATCAAAAAAACATTCTTTCTAAGAAAGAGCGACGAGACTCCAGCGTTGGGAAATCTAGTTACATGCATCTATTATTATACGGCGGGAAAATGATAGGGTCGTTCCAAGGCAGTCTTCTTAGAGCGAAACGTACAAGCTTCTTTGAACGCGTACCAACCGGTTGCTTTGAACAGCGTTGTGTGGTGCTCATATTTGTACCGCATACTCCAAGATGCTCTCGATCTGTGCGCAGTATATAGATTTCAGTGCGTAGAAATGTGTTTCGTTTGAGAAAGTTCCACGTTGAAAAGCCTTCGCCGGTGTTGCGGTGATATGGACGGCGCACAGTGGGGCGAAACTGAAAAAAGACGGTCAAAAGTCTTTCCTGAGTTTCGCAGATGTTTTTATGCTTTTATGTCTTCAGGAAAGTTTCCTAGGACTATATCCCACATCTTTTAGGATAAGCACCTTAATTTTTCTTAAGGTGCAAGTGTCACTTAAAAAAAAATTTTTTTAGCTCGACAACCAAAAATTTTTTTTTGTGCGGAATCTTGTAGAGCAATTTATTTTGAACAACTTTGAAGAACATATCTGTCATCTATATATTTTTCCTTAAGTGATATGTACGTTGCACCTTAAAATCAATTTTTCAACTTTCTCTTCTACAACTTAATTTTTTCTACATTTGTATATTCTAGAAAGTTTTAGATACCGTCAAAACACACAACTTTTCTGAAGACTCCAATGATGTATAACATGTGTATCGGGATTTAAATCGATTTTTCTTTAAAAAAATACTCTTTTTCATTACAAAATTTCTCAAAATTGTGAAACTTTGTGAACCAAAACTCAGCATGATTAGATTCGTCATGTTATGTAGTATTTGTAAGCGAAGTATAACAATCCGGACTTTTCGGGTTTTTTAGTTTTCCTACATTTTTATACTGTATAATACATGGATATTTCACAGTATCTATAGAGCGGGCGTTAGTAAATCAACACGTAATAATACAGAATACTACACTCAATGCAAAATATATCTTCTATTATCAACAATCAACATGTAAAAACAATGAAAGTGTATGAAGCATTTATTATACAATAGAAGTATTTTATATTGAACTAGCCAATACCCGCCGCGTGTTGCTGCGACTTTCAACGAAATAGGATTAAACACAATTTGTTCCGAAGCGCCATGGCAGATAATCCCCAATCAATAGCACACAAACACGCTCCATGACAAATGTCTACTACGTATAAATTTTTAGGGCAATCGGCCTTTTGGGAGTCCACACATCACATACATACAAACATTGACTTTTATATATATATAGAAGAAGATGACTAAAACGATTAATCTTGGAAAGATTACATAATTTTGGTATTATTCCTCTCATTCTTCGTTCCAGTTACTCAAAAATCCACAAAACGCAAGCTCTGAGAGTGATTCAGAATGATATTTGCTTTGATGTGTGTTTTCTTTTATTTTCAATAATTCACAATAAAATATTACTAATGCTATAAATAATTGGATTACTGTTAAGCGTGTAATGTACCCGCGTAAAAAGCAATTTAGGCGTCCTTCTAATGTATAATTAGTGCTTCATACACTTCATTGTTTTTACATGTTGATTGTTGATAATAGAAGAAATATTTTGCATTGAATTTAGTATTCTGTATTATGACGTGTTGATTTACTAACGCCCGCTCTATAGATACTGTGAAATATCCCTGCATTATACAATATAAAAATGTAGGAAAACTAAAAAACCCGAAAAGTCCGGATTGTTATACTTCGCTTATATTTACTACATAACATGGCGAATTTAATCATGCTGAGTTTTGGTTCACAAAGTTTCACAATTTTGAGAAATTTTATAATGAAAAAGAGTATTTTTAAAAAAAAAATCGATTTATATCCCGATACACATGTCATACATCATTGGAGTCTTCAGAAAAGTTGTGTGTTTCGACGGTATCTAATACTTTCTAGAATATATGAATGTAGAAAAAATTAAGTTGTAGAAGAGAAAGTTGAAAAATTGATTTTAAGGTGCAACGTACATATCACTTAAGGAAAAATATATAGATGGCAGATATGTTCTTCAAAGTTGTTCAAAATAAATTGCTCTACAAGATTCCGCGCAAAAAAATTTTTTTGGTTGCCGAGCTAAAAAAAATTTTTTTTAGGTGACACTTGCACCTTAAGAAAAATTAAGGTGCTTATCCTAAAAGATGTGGGATGTAGTCCTAGGAAACTTTCCTGAAGACATCAAATCATGAAAACATCTGTGAAACTCAGGAAAGACTTTTGACCGTCTTTTTTCAGTTTCGCCCCACTGTGCGGCGTGTCGAATATCACCCCCAAATCGCGGATAGAATCCACCCTCTATATTACGCAGGCTTGAAGGATATATTCGCAACGCCTTAGAACTGTCGTGCGTCCAAAACTTATCACCTTACATTTATCGATGTTGATCTGTATGCGATTCAGCGAGCACCGCTCCTAAATATTGACTATATCCTGAATCGAGTCCCGAAGTAATTGAATGAAAGGTTTTCAGACCAGTAGCGTAGAGTAGTTTTCCAGAGTTGATGCGAGTGCAGAGATCGTTGACGAATAAGATAAAAATAAGTGGCCCTAAGTGACTTCTTTGAGGTTCAGAAAAATCACTGGTAACAGAGTTGCGATCGCATCTGTAAATTACGTAGATGGTCGTAAGCTCGTAGTTTAATATATCATCGCGTAGCCAAATTTCGATGAGTACAATAAGGAAATAGTCGCAAGAGGTGAGGGCAAACAAGGTCTGAGTTTTTGTTCTCATTCCACGGATGTTCTGGTAGTAGACGAACAGGAAATTTTCTGTTGCACTCGGTAACGTACTGTAAACCAAAAGGTTTTCAGGGAGCGGGTGATCATCTAAATCAAAATACTTGCCTGAGAAGGGAGTTAGGAAGACCCCTACACAACCTCCGAAAGCAGAGGTTGGGCAACTAAGATGGTCGCTAGCTCTGGTGCCTCCGTAATGTTGTGTAACAGGCGTCCCAGTGATGGCAGTGCAGCGTGAGTTTGTAGGTGTGGTATCGTCGATGACATGGAAATAATACTTCGTTCAAGTAACATCAGAGCTTTCAGAAAGCGAACTGTCATGTAAAACAAAATACTCGCCTGAGGAAGTTCGGAAGACCTCGTCACGACTTCCGAACGCACGGCCGGGAAGAAGTGTTCCAGAACACTGTAGGAGTGAATTCAAATTCTCGTTCAAATCAAAAAGTTACAATTAGCAACACAATATAAATAGATTGTCGATTTAGAAAAAAAAGGTGTCAATTACCTGAATTAACTATTATCAAATAATCGTCATATGCGGTAATCGATTAAAATTTAATCGATTAGATCGATTATTCGGGAACTAATTGGACATTCATTCCAGGTCAGAATCTCATGGGTTTAGAAAGAAACTTTATTAGACGAAAATGGATTGTAGTTTAAAAATATAATGAGTTTCGCGATTTTATTTCATTCGAGTGAAAATTCGACATTCTAGCTTGTGTCATCAACTTCTGCACAAGCTGCTGGACAACCTCATCGGCTGCGTTTTTCCTCTACCTGCTGATTGGTGCAGCATGCTTATCCGTTTTTCACACGGCTTTTGGTGATCACAAAAAATGTGTGAACTGTTTGTATTTAGTGTCTAACTGACGCCAATTTCGTGTTAGTTTGGATATATCGTTTAAATGGCAGCAAGTTGGTGTCAGTTACTGACGAGTGGAACACGTGGAACATTCAAATCCAACTTTCAACAAAAATCCAACTTTTTAAGTTAGGTGTTGCACCCTGATAAACAAATTGGTTCATTATTTTTTCCTCTTTAGGAAGTTTAAAAAAGTGTTGCATAAAATTGACGTGTGAACCACAAAAAGGTTCGATTCAATTTGGTCCTCGTTGCGTTGCGTTGCGTTGCGTTGCGTTGTGACGATGATTTTGGCGGATTGCACACTGACTTCATCATGTTTGACTGCTGATTATCTAATAAGAGTTGCTTAGGAAGTGGTAAGTAGGAATTCATACCAATCCGACCCATATTAAAACCTCAACAGCATGATAGCCATCATTGCCGGCCGCCCCCATCTCCATCGTTCACGGGGAAGGATAAAGGATAAGGTAGACGGGAAGTGTTGATGCTCCACCTACTTAACGGAAGGACGACGATTCATCAGACTCTTCCATAGGTGTCGCGGAGTTGGTGGTTTGGAAGGGTATCAGGTCTAGGATTCGCTCCAAGCAAACGATGCGACCTGTAAAGCATGTTTTATTAGGTAGTTGTTTAGTTAGTCTTCGAGTGCACGATCACTCGAAAAAGAGATGATCTTGTTTAGTTTTTGGTTATTTTTAAACTCTGGGCAGCCGGCTACCGAGAGTATACTATGTTCCCTAAACAAAAGCAATTTGAACTCCACACGGCCGACCGTGGGAGTATTGCCTAGAAAAGCTAATCTTATCCGCGTAATGGGCCGGATCACTATTTATTGCAACAGTATTTGGACAGAATTCGCTACTTCTTCTCTACGATATATTTATTGGCTTGAAAACTACCGAGTGATAACACATTATACAGGCAAAAATAGCGAGAGATGTTATAAATCAAGGAAAGTATTTCTTATTTTCCATATCGGATTGTTTGTGGAATACAAGTATACGAGCGATAATACCGAACACTGAAGGGAAATATAAGGTTCGATTCAATTTGGTCCTCGTTAGTAAAAAAGAACTTCTGTACTAATCGAGGCATCAGTCTCGTTCAGTCGTTTCAACTGTACACATAAGTTGTGCGTTATTGCTGGATTTAGCGGCCCACTCATCTTTTTAGCTACTGACGAGGAGAATCCGAAACACGAAAATATAGCTTTTTGGTTATATACACCTATGCATATGTTCGGGGATTAACCTCAATTTACTTAGGAAAAATTAGCATAACATTTTAGCCTTTTTCACCCACCCACTAAAAACTGTATTAAATTTAGACACAGACTATAATAACAGGTATTATCCGGTGATTATCACTGACATTCCAGAGTAAGCCTGAATTCAACACGCTGTTTCCCAGAGCATTTTCGGTGATAATATCACGAAAGTACTCAGCTACAAACCATCTGTCCACATAATTGCAAACAGGTAGCAATCATAATCAATACTGCCGGATGGGTGTAATTGCAAAACTGAATGCCTGATAACAATCGATGGCTGTAAATGACGCTATAATGAAACGAAACCAACGAAGCGAAACTGATCGTTTCACGGCATTAAATGCGACCATTATCGCTCGGCGAATCGTCACTTGTAGCGCTAATCAGCTAAGCAGCTTAACACTGATTGTAATAAATTGCTCGGAAAATTGTTTCGAAATTCATGAATAATTCGCTGTAAGTTCTCTTGGACTTGACAATTTAGAGTGGGTTAATGACCAATCAAAGTCGCTTTGATCATAACTTACGATGGTTCTTGATATCCCGAGGCTCCTGAACTAAGTTCGCGCTGGTTTCTTATTGAATTGTTGACCAATTGGTCGGTGTTAAATCAGACCGGACTAAGTGACATTATATTGATTTCGAGAAATACGAGTTTGAAGTTTTAATCGCAGCATTTACATTATAATTCAAAAATATTTTTCGCCATTATCACTGTTCAAGATGACTCATAATGTGTACTAAAAGTGTCCGAAACCTCAATTTTTTCGCAAACAAATGAAGTTCATTGCCATGCGCTGTTAGGCTCCATACAAAACTGCCTCAGACATCTCTTCGGCGACAGTATAATAACTTCTTCAAACATGTTGGAAGCAAACACTCCTGGCGGGATTAGGAATCGCCTCAGGGATGGGCTGCTTGACATTTCAAAAATTGTTTTTTTTTTCTAGGATGTCCGTGTTGACATTGGAATGTTAATTATCGAAACAGATGGGTAGGCCGACGGGGGTACAGATGAAACTTATGTATCCATTCTATCGGCCTTCTTCGGCGAACGTCGCTAACAACATGTTCATCAGTACGTCATTGTTCATCCGAACACAGCGCACTCGATAAATGAGAAGCATATAATTGTGTAATGATATAAAAAGCCGCTTTTCCCACAATCACTGGCCACCCCCATACTATGGTAGACGCTATACAAAATATATGCGAACCGCTGCCTCCATGTGACAGTACAGTTGTTTATTTTCAAAGCATCATAAAAGTCGTACCGATTGCTGCGTCATTTTTCCACAGCCCACGGCAATTTCCACATTGGACAAAATTGCTCTCACATTACGCGGGAGGGGAGAAGCCACATTGCCAGTGTATGTAAACTTTGAAAGAAATTTTAATGAGGTATCTGATATTTGTTGGCCCATTCATCAGTTTCAAGGAATTGGTTTCACGTTATGCGTAGGAAAACCATTGTTGTTCAGCTCAATTACGCGTTGTCCTTGCTGTCGAAACTTTTAAATAAAATAAATGGTCCCGAGGGGATTAATTATATTATCAGATTATTTATATTAAAACACGATTCTCCTTTAGAGAATCATTTTCCAGTAATCGAGGTATTCTTTACTACTTTCGAGAACTATGCTAAATTCCTCTCTAAGGAGGAAAAATGGGTAAGCACCAACCTTTCTCCCAAAGGCAAAAAGTTTTGGTGAAACCACTCCTTTGGAAGTGAAGGGCACAAATCCTAACTTAATAAAGTCATGGGTGCGTCTCGACTTCGCTTCATCAGAAACCGACACTAACATATTGTCGGAATAGATTAGCACCGGCTTGAAGCTAAATCTCAAAACGGAAACTCTGTTTATGTTTCCAATCAAACGACTGGTCAACCATCCTCAGGAGGCCAAATTTGAGAAATACATGAAGAAAAAGTGGGTTTCCGTACAGAAGAATCTGCAGATTTTGTACAGAACCTAATGAATGGAGTTAAGCGTGAGGTGCGAGCGTTTTGTTATGGTATTGAAGTCGAATGAAATAAATGTGCCAAAAGCTTCCTGATGTGTTATATTTTATTGTCTGAAAATTTCAAAAGGATCGGTCCACTAGGTAATTTTCTACAGCTTTTTTCCGTGATGCAATTTTTTGTGGGACACCCTTTATACTCAACTCAAGTAGTTTACATTTTTTACCTACAATCTTGTGTTGTCGTGAATACACCAGTAATCGCCATCAGGACCATCCTCTAAAAACGGTTTTACTTTTACTGAATTATTGAGACTCTTTCCTTCTGCTACCACACAAGGCATCCGCATGCCGGTATTGGTCTAACAATTGTTGTATAGATCCACCGAATGTACTTGTCCACATGATTTGCCGTAAGTACGCCTGTATTGGCCGAAGGTCACACAGGGTTTCTAATCGACTTGTGCAGAATTGAGTTTTAAGTGAAGAAATACCCCAAACGTACTTAACTTGATTTGCGGAAATAATTTCAGAGGCAATGAGCAGCAGCGAACGAGCTCCGGTTGTAATCCTACATTCCGTGAAAAGCACCACGAATGTTTTGTTTAACTGATAGTCCAACATGAAGATACTATTGCTCAACAATACATAAGGATTGCTGCCTCAAATTAAAACATGTGTTAATGCATAGACCGGTTATCTCTATATTACATTAATTGGCGAAACTATATGACAGAAACCTAAGCTCGTCAAGCTTCCTAAACAAGCCATTGGCGACTAGGTTCCATAAAAGTGGTGACAGCATACCACCTTTAGGACATCCGCAGACGCTCAATTCCTTATCTCTAATTGTGTTAAAGATGAGCACAGATGTCGCTTGCTAAGCATCGCGTATATCCAGTTCGTGATACATATATAAAAATCCAAAGTGGATTCGAAAGACATATTGTCATTTTCAATATCAAGACAAACTCATAAGCTTGATTGCTTTTGCGAAAAAGCCTTTTCAATATTGTAGACAATATTATGTAACATGGTGCTAGTAGACTCCCCCGCTGATATGCATGTTGTATTGCATATAGGGGGTGTTCAATCAGGCTAAAATCTCTAATATAGTGGTCGATGAAACGTTTCACTGATTTAAGAAGGAAGAAGGTCAGACTGGTCGGTCTAAAGCTCTGTGACTCTTCATAGGTATCGCGGACAACTTTGGGAATGAAGTTTATAGTTATTTCCCACCACGCTAGTGGAATGTGTCTGGTTACAAGAGTACAAGATAGAACTATTATCAAAATAAAGCTTTTCACATTCATTTGGAAGTAGAACTGTAATTATTTCATCTTTTTTGCTTTTTTAATATGCCTATTTGATTCAATCAGCTGTCATAATTCTACGAGCAAATGCCCAATGATCAGAGCTACCTGAAAAGAACTCAAAGACAGTCGTCGGTGATGGCTCTGCAGGAAAATGTGAGTGACAGTTGAGTACCTCATGTTCATCAGACGAGTACGCACCAGTACCAGTTCTAATTGAACTGTCATGAAAGTCTTTCGACTCTTTGAGACTAGATGCATTGTGCTACTTAAATGTTTTCGACCCATCTCTATGGCTACGATTCCATCCTAGTATCGCCCTACTCATTTAAATCCATTGGGAAGAGCAGCGTCAGCCATCTTCGTTCAACACATTGGATCAAATAGGAACGTGAAAATTGGGGTAGGGGAATTATGGTTAAAACCGACACCTTAAGCTTAACAATTTTTGTAAGTTGCCACAAAACCAATAAAATTATAGTTTTTATGCAGAATTCTTCTTCAGAAAATTCTTAACAAGACTTAATTTTTTCAGCGCTTCGAAAAATTAATTTCATTAAAAATTATTGGTTGTAAAACTTGGAAAACAAAGTGACTTTTTGTAGGCACTGCGGGAAAAACCGACACCCCATAGGGGTAAAATCGACACCCCCTTTAATTTATTTTCTCTCCACTTTATTAAAATCTTTATCTTTATTAAAAATGAGGTATATGCGTGATTAATAAAGTGTGAGTATGTATGATGCAAATATGCGCTTTTTATTGCTTCATCATGTAGTGAGGGGAAGAAAGTTCGAAAGCGTAGTACTATAAATGGCCTGTGTTAAGCCAAAGAGGACCAAGCGCCATTTTGAGGTATATGATCTAAAATCACTATAGTATGCAATGTAAGACTAAAAACTCCAATATCTATTATATTTTGGGAACTCAAATAACAAATGAAAGCAAGTAAGTGTTCTTTAACTTTCTATGCGAATGCTAAATTAGCGAAAAATGAATTTTGGCACGAAAAATACAAGAAAAAAATTATGGCGCTCAGTTCGGTGTGGCTTAACGCAGGCCAAATAAGAGTATTATATGCTATAGGATTATTTATTGATATGAGTATTTCCGAAGAATCTTTGCGCACATCATTGCAACCTCCAGTGTCATTTTACTTCGTAAGAGAAGATTTGCAAGCGTTCTATGTTCTACTAATTGGATTCATTCACTTATAAGTGACACACACACTTCTTAGTAAAACTATCTTTTTCAGATTTGATCATCAACGATCTATTGGGGTATACATAATATCATTGTCTCATTGTGATAAAGTTCGTCTATGACAAACCAAGAGAACACTATAAATTCGGTTTGATGAGCTTTTTGCAGAAATAGCAAAAGCTTCGATAGAATCAGATAAGCAAAAATTCCAATTTTTGATTTTTAAAGAGATTTACAAGAAATAAACACAATAAAAGTATTTCTGTGTATTTCTGCTAATACTATAGTGTTCTAATGGGCTAATTGAAGTGTCACAAAGATCTCCAGTATTTTGAAATGAATTGCAAGTATACACAACCATCTAAACAGCGTGTCGGTTTTACCCTAACCACAGGGTGTCGGTTTTACCCCAACAGCGCACATTTTTTTTATAAAAGCAATTAAAAATATTGAATTTCTCAAACTCGTCTTCAATACACCTAGTTGATCATAGGACAGGCCGATAATAAGAGGTACTGAAAAATGTGGGGATTTGAAAAGCTTTTGTTCGGTTAAAACCTTAAAATCTACCAACGAAATTTTACATCCAGACGAGTATGAACGCTGCTGTCGTATGTTTTGTTTATTTTTATGACATTCGGCGTACTAACGTAAATCCAATTTTTCTTCAAATGCTCTAAATAAACGTACTAATAATAATGTATCATTATGAAATGAATATAAATTTGATTTCTAGGAAATGTTGTGGGGTGTCGGTTTTACCCACAGTGTCGGTTTTTCCCACAATTCCCCTACTCTATTCGAGTTTTCGATGCGCTCAAACGTGAGTATTTCACAATTTCCAGTCCATTTTTGTTATTACATATATTTAGGAACGAACTGAAGTGATTGATACTAATTTAAACGCATTCCATCGATTGTAGACTGATTAATTTTCAAAATAGTATTATGGCACCCTCCCCAATACTGCCACAATTGACTCAGAAGCCTATTTGAGTTTTTTCTCCCGTCACCATATTCACAGTTCTAATTGCAGCTATTTTTGTCATGTTTTATTCATCCATTCTATCGATTTTTTTCGGCGATCGTTGCTCACATCATTTTCATCTGTGACTCATTGTTCATCCGCACAGCGCACTCTTTAAAGCAGATGCGTATAATTGTGTAATTATACGATGCCGCTTTTCCCACAATCACTTGCCGCCCCCATACTATGGTGCTATACTATACAATTCATGCAAACCACAGCGTCCATGCGAATTTAAAATAAATACAAAAACTATTGACACTGGTTTGTTTTCGCCGCATCATAAAACTCGTACCGATTGCTGCGTCATTTTTCCACATCCCACAGCAATTTCCACAATGGCCAAAATTGCTCTCATACTTCCCCGGGGGAGGGGGATGCCACAGTTCCGGTGTATCCTTTGAAAGCAAATTTAATGAGATAGCTGATATTTGTTTGCCCATACAACAATTTCGAGTAATTGGTTTGAGTTATGCGATGAAAAAGCCATTGTTGTTCAGCTCAGTTATGGGTTGGCTTTTCCGTCGAAACTGTTATATAAATTAACTTTTTCCGAGAGGAACATCTTTTCAGAATACTGGTTTTATTCTCTTCAGTCTTGAATTCTCTGAATTATGAGTCAATTTTACAACCATCGAGCTTTTCCTAGGTACTTCCAAAGAGTTTTCAACCAATCAATCCAACCACCATTCAATTTTGTACGAATTCCAATCGATTCGAGGCAGTTGGCAATACTGCATATATTAATATCGATCGCTTTTATTATGCTGGCAACAATGATTTTGTTTTGATTTTTTTTTTCACCCGCTGTGATCTGATTTTGAAGTTACTAATGGCGTTTTTGCTTGAAACTGAGTCAGGTTCTAACCCCAACCGCTGTCAGTTCATACATTTTGACAACAGTTGGGGTTAGAAACTGACTCAGTTTCGCCTCAAACAAAAACCACATAAGCAAACACACCGAAGTATCCTGAAAAGTAACTGCAAATTCTCTTATTGTTTTTTATTTCATATCGACGAGTGTCCTTACGAGCACATTTATATTGGTTTTTAACTTTTCATCTCACAATTTTACAAGTGCATAGATCACAATGTGCGTGGCTGACGGAATTGTTATTTCTTCCTTTGAATGAATTTGTTATTGAGTAAGCCCAGGAGTAAACTGATATGCACTGAAAATGATGTGGAATCTTCTAGGTACCTGGAAATTTAGGAATTGAGATTAAAACCAATGCATTAAAAATTAAATTACGAATTGACCACGTAGTTCCGTAGCTATACATAATGAAGAGATGTACAATTTGATTTCTGTTTGCATAACAATAGTCATCATCTTTGTACCTGTTCTGCACCAAAAAAATCCAATCAACGTATGACAAATAAATGTCATAAATTAGAGTTGGCACGTGTCAGCTATACAGCGATTTTTTCAACCCCTATCCGGAACAAAAACAAATGCCCAACGACAGATGACATGCATTTAAATGTTAACTCAATCATCTGTCTGGGACAACTAGTGATGATAGATGGAACATGCGAGGGAGAAATTGACCATAGAGTTTTGCGTTGGTTTGCCAGCCGAATACAATTTAGTCAGTTTACCAGTGAACCAGAACTTCTGTACTTCTCGGGACTTCAATTAGGCGTTCACACAACTTTTTAGTTTCGATTTCATTTCGATTCAAGTTTCAATTTATTTTGAGCAACGTGCAACACGCATACAAAGTTCGAAAAGCACCGAACAGGGGCGGCATCCAGAGAACAAAACTTGCACAAGGAAATTAAACAGGAAGTGGAGGGTATCGAAACTCGCTGTTTGGCAAACGATCCGCGGATGTAGCAAACATTCGGTTTAATTTTACATCTGGGACCGTCAATGGACAAATCTGTATGGAAGAGTCCAAAAGCGACCTCTGCACTTCTTGAGATCTCACGAAGTCTTGATACTTTCTCGGTCGGATTTGGCATGGAAATGATGTTCGAAAAATCCCCAAAAAATGTTTAAAATTGCTCTTGTGAAAGTGTGATTACAAGTGTACTAAAATCGATCCTACCTTTGTCCTAAATCTGATGAAAGGAGTCAAGACTATGCCTTTGACAACATTTCTCGACAAACATATGATGACGGCCTCAAAAGCCAACTGTCAAAATTGTCCTTGAAAGGGAATTCTGGACAAACCGTTACTGGCTAAACACAGTTCATAGCAGTTAATGAAAGAGAAAACTTTTCTCTTTTGTTTTCCACCAACATCTGTGATTGGCGAGTAACGGTTTGTCCGGAATTTCCTTTCGAAGATAATTTTGACAGTTGGCTTTTAAGCCGTAATCATATGTGTGTCGAGATTTGAAGAATTTCGGACATTTGGTGACCCATATAGCTAGTAATTGGTCCTGATTGGTCCCTATATTTTTGCTACAGCAGAGATTTTTATGAACATTCTTGTATTGTGTTCCCAATCAAAATATGGCGATGTGCAGTTGATATATTTTCTATGCAGACTATTTTACGTAACTGGCCTATCGTACACTATAGTATGCCAAATATCACTTTGTAAACTACCAACTGTTATCCTTGTGACGTCGACTACTAATTGTTCTTGACAGTCTTGGATTGGAACGCATAAAAACAATTATCGATTACTTATTCGAGCGAGGTAGAACAACATCTATATTATTAAGACTGTTTACAGAATTACGTTCATTCGGGAAAAAATATCACCCGTAGTGTTTCACAACCGTATGTCAAATAACTAGGTATGATATTAAAACAAAAAAAAACTTATTTCGATTAGTATCAACCAATTAATTCCCAGCAATCAGATTAATTTTCGATACGACCATGAGCAAAAACATAAAAGATTCAAACAATAATTGCATACACGTAACAGAGAAAAAAGTAACAAACAACAACCACTAACCTTGATTCAACCAGCCGTTTAATTAAATCGATTCCTCGCCGGTAGCAATCATAGTCGTTTCTTCCACAGCTTGCGAGACAGTAAACCCATGAACTTGGGGCTGACCGAAGTGCCGCTGGCGGAAGGAAAAAACTAGCACCGGGCAACAAAACGCCGCAGCACCGGCAGCTAATGTGCAATTCGTTATGTTATTGCTATGGTTTATGTTGCGGCAACTGAGCTAATGTTGTTTTTCACCTCACACTCTCTCTCTCGCTCTTTTTCTAACAAAAACACTTTTCCCCCCGACTGCACTATGGTTCTGGTGCCAAAACTAAGCACGGCTCACTTTTCTCTTTTTGCGCTACGCGCAATACACCCTTTGAATTATTAAATTTCAATCACGACACGATAATTGCTCTTACAAACACATCACACTATATACATCTTCACAATTTGCACGAACAGATCAATAACACTCGCTCCGCGGGTGATGATGGGCTATTACTTTAGGCAATTCACGTCGTTCCACTCAGCTCGATCGATTAGTTGTTAACCAAATTACTCAAATGGCGAGTGGACGTGCTATTGCGTTCTGCGACCACCTGTGAATAGTAATAATCAAGATAACTAAAGCCAAACACACTTGATCCAGCTGATTTCACCCCTCGCTACTACAGATAAGTTTTGAGGTGACTGCTGTTCTCTTCGCCCGTACGCACTAGAGGTACATTTAACCCGAAACATCCGAGTTGGTCCACTGCCGTACCCATACTAACTGCGATGCGACGCACAGCCCATCAGAATCAGCAACGCTTTGCTTCGAGTCAACAAGAATAGCGAGTGCCGACAGACACATCATGAAACACACGCCCCCTCGACCCGACCCCACTAGCTCTAGCGCCAGTGACCGAACCGCGCTCCCATCATGCGGGTGTGGATACGGGATGGATACCGAATACAGTCAGCACTAGCGCAGTACTGCGTCGGGGGAATCAATTAATACCACTTTAACAAAAGCACTGTTTTGAGCGACTTAGTGGAATGTTATATTAAACACTTTAAACCGTTGTCTTCCGTTTTAATTCCACTATGATGAACAAAATGCAAAATTGCACTTTTCTGTTACAGATACGTATTTCGGCTACGACTTGCAGCCTTCTTCAGTGTATTCTGATACAATACACTGAAGAAGGCTGCAAGTCGTAGCCGAAATACGTATCTGTAACAGAAAAGTGCAATTTTGCATGTTGTTCATCATAGTGGAATTAAAACGGAAGACAACGGTTTAAAGTGTTTAATCAATTAATAATCAGGAATGGTGGTCATATGTGCCCATCAGTGCGTTCTTTTCGATGAAATAGGGGAGACCGGGGCAGGTTGTCCTAGGAATTATTTTAAACCTACTTGTAATGGAGAGCAAAAAGCGAAATGGATCTTAAAACTAACTTTTAAAAGACTAAATGGTAGTTTCAATCAAGGATGGCGTTTAATTTTGACAGAAATGTTGGCGATGCGAGTGTGTGGCCGAGTTTTTAACGAAAGAGAAACCCCAGGTCTTTCCGAAAGTTCGTCTGCATTGCCCGAATCCCATGCACGCTTTCTTGACTCTGAACTCAATGTGAGCAGACCACTTCAGTTTGGAATCCAATATAACTACAACGTATTTGACTTGATCTGCACACTGTAGCTCAGAATCAAAGAACTGCAAAGGGCGAACCTCGGTTGTTATTCGCTTCTTTGTAAAAAGAACCATTGATGTTTTGTTTGGGTTGATTGATAATTTAACTTGTCGACACCACGACTCGACAGCTCTTAATATTTGTTGCATTCAGTCAAAAATTGCTCTGATGCAAAGTCCAGTAATTAGTATTTGGAAATCGTCAGCAAACCCGTAGATTGGAAATCCAATCTCTTTAGTTTTCTCAACAAGCTGTCGACAAGCAGGGCCCCTAGCAAAGGTGACAGAACGCCACTCTGAGGATAACCGCAAATACTCAATTTCCTTATCTCTGCCGGTCTCAGCGACGAGCAAAGAATGCACTATGGTCCCAAAGCCGTATTTAGGAAGACAAAACTGTTTGCGCCCAAACCGTTTGTTAGTTAGATATATAGTGTGTTCGGAGAACTTTCTTAGAACTTTCTTGCCGATTTTTTTATATTAGTTTAATTAGGGTGGTCCTTATGGTTTGGGTGTTCAAAGTATCAACTTTTTAGATGTGTAAAATTCAGCTAAATATGACCTCGCGGTTAGACTTCTTACTTTTATTTTTTTTTTAATTAACAAAGACTTGAGAACCTTACATTAGCTTACCGTCAGCCGTTATTATAGTCGATATTTAAATTATACTTTTAAACATTGCATAAATGTTGGAAAAATATATTCAATAATTTCCACTGCTATAAATAACAAACTTGTTTCAAGCTTTCATTTTAAGATAACAAGACGTGAACTAAAGCATTTCCTTTCTAGTACTCGTTTTGAGCACAAGTGTAAACCAAAAAGGATTTACTTAAATAAGGATAGATAACTTTTGTTGGCCGATTTTGAGTTAACGATAGTTTGCAATTAACACTACTGTAAACCCACGCAACCATTTAAATATACGGTAAACTGTTCTTTCAAAAAAGTTAACATATCTAATAGAATTTCTCGGATTTATCACACGCATTTACTATTTCTCAGTTAATTTTACAATAAAAGATTGAGCGATGAAAACGCGACCCCTTAAAATCACTATTTTTCATTTGTCATTTCATACATTGATTTAACGTAAATACTTTGTTTGCAGCACTTTTAGAACTTTGAATGGCACATATTTTTGCTGTAGTAACAAAGTGATTATCTCGTCTATTTGAAAAGTTATGAACGATTTTTGTTGAAAAATGCACCATTTCTAAAAATTTATTCTTTTTTTTACAGAAATGACGCTCCCCCAGTTTTTTCACTAAAAACTAGAAAAGTTCGATCTTTCAAATGAAGTTAAAAAATTGAAAATCTATTTGCAATATTGGAAGATACAGAGCTTTAAAAAAACCATTTTTGCTTTGAAAATCGCCTGTAACTATGCAACAATAAGAGATAGAAACTTTATTATTTCGGAAAAGATATGCAATTACAAAAGTTCTAAAAATCTCTAGAACAAAGTATTTGCGAGAAATAAACACATAAAAAGTTATTATTAGAAAACCAATTTTTCAAGAGCCACCCTACCTTAAATATTGCAAAAATTATAACGCATGAACTATTGCAGATAGCCATACAGTTTCTTCAGAAAAGTTGATTCAATTTGATTAATTTATAACTTTGTAGAACATTATGTAGCTGAATTTTACGCATCTAAAAAGTTGATACTTGGAACACCCAAACCACAAGTCTGGAAGGACACTTTGTCAAAAGCACCCTCCATTATGGATGCCACATTGACATCTCTGTTTCAATCAATAAATTTGAAAACCTGTGGAGAAATTCAGAAAATTCGGTGAAAAGGCTAAAGGCAACTTTCGAAAATCTGTAGATTTATAATTGTTGAAAAATATCTACGAAAACCTGTGGAAAATTCCAAAAACTCGGTGAAAAAGCATAATACTTTCAAAAATCTGTGGATCAGTAATTGTTGAAAAATATCTATGAAGCTTAGACGCCGAGTTTCCCAAAAAGAGGCCGCAGTTTGTAGACAAGGCTGAACGAAACATATTTATGATCGGATAGAGTTGGTTCGATTTCATTTGGAAACTTCCAATTTTTTCAGCTCATGCGAAACTCTTTCAGAGCAAAGCGTTAGATCTAACTCCTCGTCTCTCTCTCTCTCTCTCTCTCTCTCTCTCTCAAATCTCACAAAAGTTGGCTGGTTTCCTACGTTTAGAATATGTACATTTGTACTACTTATGTACTCTATTGGCTTAAAGCCTTTCAGATTTATATCTGAGTTGCTGTTGTGATGAGCATTTGAATCACTGCCCATAATAAGCAGTAGCCCATTTCTGCTACAATATAATATAACGCTTTTGAAATCATCGGAAGGTGATGAATCACAAAATATGCCATATAAATACGTACCGTCTAAATTTCCGACATTTAGTCCAGATATCACGAGTTTTGAGTTCCGATATGAGACAAGCGTCTGATTTACAAATAAATGCACGAGGTATTTCCCGTGGATTAGTCAGTCAGTCTTATTATAAGCAACAAAGGCAGTGTTAAGTAGCTTTCCAATATAGAAATTTATTTTATGGAAGCACTGTAGTAAATGAGAAAATCCTAGAGTCTCTATTGCCTCCTAACAAGTGACTGTGTGGTGCGGGTGGTGAGCGAAAGGCAACGTCACTATCAAGTGATATCGGGACATGTTTGAGAAATGGTTGTTTCAACGCCAACAGAAATGTACCTACAGTAAATAACCCATAATTTCCCCTGTCGTAGTACAGCAATTTTACAATAATTTACAGTAAAACTAATTGTTATACTACAACACAAAAACAATAATCTTTAACTTTTAAGTTAATTTTATTGTGATAACGATTTTTTTCAGTAAAAAAGGGGGATAGCTGGGTATGTTGACATTAAAAAATCGATTCATTTCCATATTTTTTCTCGGGAACATTAAAGCTTAATGTGAATTTACTGCATCACTTTTCGCTGGACTGTAAAATTCATTGCTACATGAAGTTTTATTGTAAATCTACTGCGAGAACTCTGCGTCGAACACTGTTGAAACAGTAATAACCATAATATTTATTGTTTTATTATTGTTTGTAGGGTAAATGGTATTGTAAATTTCTATCCAGGCAAATACTGTCACACAGCATTTGGAAGACCTTTTGTGTTAAGAAGATACGGACAACAAGTCATACGGGCCTTGCAACAATCGATTTATTGAATACAGTGTTCAATAAATGCATTTTAAATGATCAAATGGAACATTCTTTTCCTGAACTGGATCCTTTTTGTCTATCGTATTTGCAGTGATACTACATTCCGATGTAGAAATTGACCTTCGCAGCCGATTCGTAGTGTACAATTACCATGCTACTGATCACTAAGAATCCTTTCTGACTAAGGCTTATGAGAACAGCGCCCTACTCTCTGAATCACCAAACCATGGTATTTGAATACAGTGTGCTTTGATTATGAAATTACCAATTACAATTGATTTTGAAAAGAGTAATTTTCCGATATGTAAGTTCTCATAAAAATTCACTGACTTTATTCGCTAAGCGAATTTTCAAAAAAACAGCTTCGAATATTTCAACGCCCAAAAACTCCATCTCGATCCAGTTCTGTTTTCGTTTACGCTTGAACGAAACCGTACACCCCTAGACCAGACTGTATATAACGCCACAGTGAGAGAGCGAACACATCATCCAACGAGAGACGGTTGCCGCGGGAGCAAAGCAGAGTAGCCGAAGGAGACGATTTGTAGTAGGAGCGAGGTGACTTTATATACGGGTACCTGGTAGCGTTGCGATAGTTGAAGACAGCGGTTGACCTACCGATATCACGAGTCACGACGGCTCGGGTAAGATACCGGCAAGGCGGGTTCGCATACATGCATGATACGCTACTTAGCTCTCTGTCTGTCACGCTTCTGTTTGCTGAGTTTGGTTCGGTCAGGCAGTCCAACGCAGGGAGTGTGATTTGGGGGAGGGAGCTATCGAGGTAGTAGATAGCAGATAGAGAACACTCGTTGTGTTACTCGGCAAAACTACGTTTGTTACGTTAGCGAACATGCTTTTGTTTATTTTTTCGTAATCGAAGACGCTAATTTGATGGATAACATAGATAAGGGCGTTTGTTGTGGTTTGTAGTTGTGATTTATTGACCCAAGGTTGATACGAGCGGTTATAGCAACTCGCAAACAGGTATGGTCATATGACAAATCCTGCAACTTTACTCGATATCGGTGGATATTGCCTTTCCGTTTGAGATTTAAGCTAATATCAGCAATATATACATTGTATTACAAGTTTGGCTCAGTTAGACCCAAGAAGACAGAAATGACAATTACATCATTGCGATTCTATTGTTTCCAAGGTGAGCAAAAACTGGCCTGCTTTCGAGCCTAGATTCACAATCGAAAACTACACCCATTCTTGAATCATGTATACTATGTTTCCTGATTGTACATCATATTATCATGATTTAATCTGTTCCACAATATTCCGCCACGTCACTCGATCAGTTGCAGCTTGTCTCCAACCTCCCAGGTTGAATCATGTAATGTCTATTGAAAATGCACGTTACGCGATGATAAGTCTTTAGACATTTTGCATGAATTTTTGATTTTTTTAAAGAATTTTGATTTTATCATGCATATAACCGTTTGTAGAAGTAAAACATTACATACACTATGGATGAAAAATCGCCAAAACGCAGTGGAATTAAATTAATACTCGGTACTTTTATGAACATAATATCCGAAAAAAATCCGAATCCGGATAGACCCACAGTATCTAATTTATTTATGTTTTATTTTCTTATAAAAATTATCATTTTAAGTATGAATTTCAATAATCCGGAAATTACCCGTAACCTCAAAATTACCATTAAAATTAATTTCATAATTAATTCTTCAAAGTGGCCAAAGTTTTTTGAAAAGAAACTTATTTTGTTCATCACTCCGCTGCAGATTTTCATTAAAAAATACGCGTTAAACCCGCATCTTTGTCCTTCGATAAAGTAATTACAAATGTTTTCTGCGTCGAAATTATTGTAAATTATTTTAAATCAGCAAGGAAAAGTTTGTTTACAAATCTCCCTGGACCATTTGAAAAGAAAATATGGTTTTTTTTATGAATTATGCATGAAAAAATGCGTTAGTGGAACTGTATAAGAGCATGCAAACATTATCGATTTTCTTACACGATTGTTGTTGTTTAGAAAGTTGAGCTCAACCGATGTATATAATAAACAAATAATATTCCCATTGTTTATTAAATGACCCAATTCAGTTAGAAACTCTGAAACTCGTGTTACTCTTCTGATTGTAACTTGGCTTGGCAGATAAAAATACTTCAATATTAGAAATGTACAGCACTAAGTCAATGTGAGATACTGATGAGACGAGACCGAAATGCAAATTCCTAAACATTCGAAAGATTGGTTTTGCGCCCTTCATGCATAAAATGTTTTGATTTAATTTTTTTCTTAATTCGAGCCAACAAAATGTGCGAAATTGATGACAATTTTGAAAAAAAATCTTTTTCTTCTTATCAATTAGATTTTATAACATTCTTGATGTAGTTTTTTTTAATCTTCTTAATTTTCCGACGGCATCTGTTCACCCTGAGTGCCAATCACCGATGCCAGGGAGGTGACTCCACCGTTTGGACTTTAGATATCGGCTCATCAACACATGTACCGGGTCCAATGGCTTTGCTTCCCTTTCAAAGGAAGGCGCGACCACGTCTCTTTCACCTCAGAAAATCTCAACGCCCTCGGCTAGGATTGCACCCAAACCCACTGGAGTTAGTCGAGGTCACGCTTATCACTCAACCACCGGCGCCTCAAAAATTGCACTTGTGTTAATTTAAATTGTACTATTCGTATTATTAAAAAAAATGCTAATAGAATTCGAAAATGAATTTTAATTTTTTCCTTTTTTTATTTCGACTATGTTAGTCCATTTTCTTTTTTTTTTACATTTTAACGACATTCAATTAGCTAGAGATTACTGGGTAGGGAAAGTTATGAAAATTAGAGCCATAGTCGGTTGTCACGGTAAAGATGTATGCGATGAGGGCGCCACTGATAGACCATTGGTGAAAAATTGTTTCCAAGCCTTAGGGATAACCTACTAGCTAATGAGTGTTTGGGACCATGTACAACAGGTGGAGCTAGTATTCTGGGAAAATGGTGGTGTTGATATTTTTTGGTCAAGTTTCCCGATCAGAACGACATAACAGAAAGCTATCAAATTTATATCTCATGTTGATAATTATTACTCACTGTGTTATCTTTGTGATATCCCAATTAGCAAGGCGAGCAAACATATATCAAGATTATATCTTCTGGTGATATCATTGAACTGCTAATATGATATTACGTCGCTGTTGTGCTATCTTATGACAAACGCCATTTTGGGGTAAACTGAGTTAGATATGCCACATTACTTGTTTGAAAATTCTCTACAAAGTGGCGTATTCAGAATTTTGAAATTCTACTTGGTTACTTAGATATAGCGAGAAACGTTATGAGAAATTGTGAGTTTTTTGCTTCAAATCACTGTATCTAGGGATTTGCTCAAGTTATATTGAAGTTTTATATGTTTTTATGTGTGAAAATGTCTGAGGAACGCAATGGCATAAACATTTTCAAAAGGAAATTACACGAGTTGTGAGAAAAACACAGTTTTAGTTTTAAACTGGAAATAAAGCATATTTGGCAACACTGAAATCAAAAATAACAATTTTTTCTAGATTCCTCGACTCATTTCCTTCAAAATGCATTTCACCGATTGTTTATAGACCATACGAACGCAAAGATATGAATAAAAGTTAAAAATTGATGATTTTTTTCTATGGAAAATTTTCCATGCACGATTATGACACGTCATACAAATTTTGTCATCAATACACGCCTATGACACGTGTGAGTGCGACTTTTGTTTACATTCATAGTAAAAACTCGCAACATAGTCAACCGATCTTCGTAATATTTGAGAGATTAATGCAGAATAGATAGAAGCATCAATTGTCTTCTTTGGATTGTTTATACCATTTATAAGTTTCAAGATATTCAATCTCAAACTTTAAAAATCGTTTTTCTCGAAATGTGCTAAATGGCGCTTGTCATAAGATAGCACAACAACGACGATTAATGTACGCATATAACGATGATGTTATAATAAGTTATACATATGTTCTTTCACAATTATCTTTGAACGCTAACGGTAAACTGTAAAGCGGGCAAATGACCATATGGTTAAAGTACCAATAAACAAATCAAACAATCAACTGTGAATGATTGTTACATTACACAAAAGACCGTCAATGTACTAATACGCTGAAGTCTCTTTTCATGCATCGTTATTAAACTTTTTAAAGCAAATTTTCGAGGTTTTAGATGTAAGTGGTCGGAAAACTTGTCAGTAAGGTGTTTGACTTACTTGGTTGCATTTTGATTAAGAGATTATTTACATTTACATGGTTGCATTTTGATTAAGAGATTATTTATTTTCTGAGACACTCGTCTGACACACAATTTCGAATATGGGGCTAATGATTTCAACGCCTTCATTCAAAAAAATTTGGAATCGTAAAGTTATCAACAAGATATTCTAAAGATTATAATTTTCATATAAAAGTTATTTTGAAAAAGATGCAGGAAGCATCAAGCACTCCAGATGAAATAATAAAACGCGAATTGAAACAAAAAAGCATTTTTAAACTATTTGTTATGGCTTAGTTAAATGGTTATATAATTAATTTTCTTTTAACCGATTGTGTATATTGCAAAAACGAATTTTCAGAGCTTGAAAACTTTCTGATGTATACTGATTTCTACAATATCGATATGTATTTTGAGGATCTTCGAGGATGTTCAGTCCGATTTCTCCAATTTATGCGGGTTTTCATAAACAATTAAAATTGGTCAGTTTGTGCGTTCTCCGAACTACCAAAGCATTGCATTTTTTATTTAAACTTCGCATAAAAATGTTTAACTTTGCTTGATTGTTGTATCTTTTCATTCCACGTAAGATAAGTTTGACATTTTACGGTTGAACTGACAATTGCTTTGAATGCGCAATGTTCTAATGTTTCCGCTGTATTCGATGGTTTTCGTTCCTCTTAAAAAATCATCGAGCTAACAAATTTTCGTAATAATCAAGATACTTGATTCATTTTGTAGAAAGTTAAAACAAAATAAGGCGACCTGTTCAAATTGTTGAAAGATTAATATTTGTGAGTATGCTGCATAAAGTTATAATTATTTAAAAATGGCTTGGAAATCTCTGATTATATACATATCCCAGCTGGTATTATTGTTCGCTGTTACAATTTAAATGTGTTTTAAATAATGCTTGAAGTAGCTAAAAACTTGAAAATATTTAATTCCCCTTAAAAATAATAAAATTTGGAATGGAAAATGTATTTTAGAAAAACATAAAATATTCTACCATTCGCCACACCGAAGAATCCTCAACAATATCTCGAATTTTCTGATTATCTGTTATAATATTCGTAGTTGATAGATTGCGCTACCGTAAAAGATTTGTATTTCTAGGAATTTATTAGGTTGAGATAATTGTACTGGTTTGCTTAATCTTCCACATATTAAAAGTGCTAATAACAAAACCTCTTAAAATTTCAAAAATCAAACCTCAAAACTATGGTATTTGTTTCTTGGAATCTATTTGGAATCATAAATAACATTCGTCGTATTCTCCGTTACATAATGTACGTAAATTATCCGCTCAATGTTGCCATATCGCATCGACATTATTACTAGAAATCGTGTAAAACATGTTAGCGTACAAGAGAAGCACCGAAGTGCACTATTCAGAATCTAAAAATAGCCCACTTTCCTAATCTGCAAAGATACTATAAAGCTATTCAGTCTATCGTAATATAGGCAGCTGTAGTAGTGAGTAAAACTGCATGAAAACAAAGCGTATGACACAAGGAAAACAAACAGTCCTTAGGCTTTGGCAAAGTTCAATGTGTGCGTTCTGGAAACAAGATGCATCTATAATCGTTTTGCCCTTGACGGATGCGAGGAATATTATGCTAACATTAAACATCAGTCGAAAGCAACGTCGTTGGTTCATGCAGGAAACATCCACATAAAACTCAGAATACCCAGGTTCAAATCGCTATAATCCACAAATAACCATCAGCGTTGTTCATATATTCGTAATAACCATCAGCCAGCATGTATGCAATCATTTGACCAAACTATAAAAAGCTTTTGCTACATGAAGCTTTTTGCTGCCAAACAAAAACGCCTTAATGTATGCTATATTTTTCTATTCTATTCTATTTTTAGACCTGCACGCTAAATTTGTTGATACTATACAATAGGTAATACAAGCTATATCGGCCGTGGGAGAGCCTAACAAAATTTGTTATAATTCTGATAGAAGCCTATCACAGGTTGTCACATTTTTGAAGAATTTCTGTTATGTTTTCTGTTATTTTACCAAGTAACGAGACCAGAGTTATTACACAACTTGTTATCATAACAAAGTAACACAGTATGTAATAATTTTGTTATTTCTTTCTGATCGGGTTCCCCATAGTGTCTTTTTAATTTGTGTTTAAGCTTCCACGACGATGTTAATATCGTGGCGCATGAATGGAGGAAACATAATAGGAGAAAAAGTATTTTCAAAGCTAATAATAGGTCGCTGAGCACGAAAATATTATTACTTTTTTACCAAGCACTCTTGCACATAAATTTCCTGGTTGATGGTCCGGTTGCGCTGCAAATGTCGCTCATCATGCCACAGGAACAAATGCCAAGCCATACGAGACATTTCTTTGCAAAAACTTTAACAGCTTAATGTGCTTGAAAATCCCTGCCACCTTTCCTCATCCAGTTGACGTATAACATTTCTGTCCAGGAAACTGTTTAAAGTCTGCCTCGACGTATGTTTCGTCATCCTGTACCACACAATAAAACTTTGTCAGCATTTACATGTACAGTAAAGTGGTTCGCGGTTAAATGGGAAAACTTTGATTTAAACTAGCGAACACAGTATATTTTGTGGTCCCAAATGCCTGTGCGAAATTTGGGAGCGGTTGATTTTTGGATGTTTAGTATAAGAGGAATTTCATGAAAATCTGTCCCAAAAAATGGAGAAATACCAGTAACTTATAAAAAGTTTGCAATAAATCAAAAGAATTGTGTTGTTAAAACTAAATCTAAAATATCTCGATAACTACTGTATTGCAAACAAATTTTGTGAAGAGCATTTTGATTTGAAATGGCATTTAGAATCATATTCAAAGAGAAAATTATAGTTTTGACTGCCAACAGTATGGATTATGAAAATATTTCAAACTTTTTTATTGAAAGCTTCTCCATGATCCAAATACACTGAAAAAGTTTTTTCGCGTCTTCAAAAAAATTAACATTAGATTGTTGACATGTTATGATGGAGAAACGCGTTATGATGGAGAAACGGCATAATTACACGAAATTGTTGCAGTAAAATTCCAAATATCTCGACAATTTTCGTATTTTGGAAGATTGTAGTAAAATGAATTTTAATTTAAAATGATATACAGAATCAGTGTTACCACAAGTACAGATTTTTTCGAAATTTATTGCTATAGATTCTGCACGGTACAGGTTACAGAATTTTGTGAAAAAGTACAGAATGGTACAGATTTTTGGAACAAAAATTGTAAAACGAAATTTTTGTTTGACATTTATAATAATTAGTAACACTGAAAAAGCCTGTACCTCAGCTTAGTTATCATAAACGAAAAATATAAGAGAATATATTTCAGGTAGAGAGGATTGATGCAGAAGACTTTACAATCCAGATGGAAAACACAACAGTTCGATTAGAGATAAGGAATTCTTTAATCATTTATGGAGGAAGAAAAAACTAGTTGGGAAAGGATGAAGCATAAAACTGCCAAAATAACCAAAGATTACTGTATAACTAGTAACTTTTATATTGGTGCTAATTTTGGTATATATTTTTTCAAAAAAATAGTACTGATGGAAAAGATTTTTTTTACTTCAAAAAAGCGACAAAACTGCTTAGAATCATATACTGTAATAAAATTACAGCTTTGTATGTCAATTAGTATGACATTTAAAAACATGTATAAATATAGCGTTAGAAAAACTTTAGCACCAATAAGTTCGCCTCCATGTAATTACATTTAAAATGTTTCTTTTCTCTTTAGGTTTTTGTTGACAAAATAGTTTTGGTTTATGTGAAAAATAACACATTATTTTTTTCAGTACATATTTTTTTTCGTACATAAGTATTCATTCCCTGTAATTCGTTTTCAGATGGTTTTGCTGTTTAAAATACATTAATCGAATAAAAATTGTTGAAAGATACGCAGAAACGTCTACGCCCTTTTGAAAAATTGCACTGGTATCAAAATATTGCAATTGTTAGAGAAAATCATGGAGCCGAACCAGGGGAGTGTCACTCCTGTCATCCTCTATGGAGATATACAGACTTTGACAGTAGTCAACATATGTGGGCCTAGCCGGCTCTAGGCCCATGTCGCCCGTGCAATAGCATTGGGTTGTTTTGATTATAACAAAGGCAGATTTTGGCTAGGAAAAAATGGCTACCTAGCAGGGGGCTGAGCCGAACCGAACACAACTGCAAAGTTTCGTTCGAATCGACAATGGTCATACTTTGCGGTGGGCCGGTTTCTCTTGGAAGATAATGAGTATATCTGGAGAAAATTTAGAATAACATTGAAAGCCTCTCTTTGTTTACTTTCTCGTTCGATTATTACTGCGTCATTTTAACACTTTGCACTGATTTACAAGTACATATGAAAAGCAGTTGGTTATTACTAAAATAGTATGTAAAGAGTTGAGTACTAAATGTTGGAACGACCGAGTAATTAACAGAAGAGAGAGAGAGAGAGAGAGAGAGAGAGAGAGAGAGAGACCCCAAAGAGAGTCTCTCATTGTTACTTACGTCCTATTCTAAATTAGCTCTAGATTTCTTCAGCATAGGTTTAGACCGTCTAATTAAAAATGGTCGAAAATTATACTTGTTAAACTTTGTTGCTAAAACATGTTTTTCAAAAAATATCTTAAACGCTTCTTTGAAAACGAAGAGCGACACAAAATTAATTTGGAAAATACCTTTTTTCTTAGCTTAACGCGAATACCAATTAATAGCATTTGTAAACTAATGTTATTAGCTGATTTTTCAACATAATAAATTATAAGCATGTAAAATAATCTGAGACTAATCTGTGACAGCAGGTCACTTAATTGGAAGTATATAGAATGATTTGATGTCCCAAGCATCATCTATCGCTTCCTTTTGCAATTACTTTGCTATTTTAGGTCAATAATGGAGAAAAACTAGTTAAAAAGCTGTCAAACTATAATGATGACAAATGAGGAACACATTCCACCGCGAAAGAGAAAAAAATCAAAGTATAAGGTAATAGAAAAAATGTGATTCAAAATCTTACTTGGCCAAACACTTTGATGCCACCAGTTCCTATAGGGTATTGTTACCTAATTATACGAACGTTTTCAAGGGTTCCCCTCAACTAATCCAAAAAGGTGACACAACAGTGTTGTTTTGATGCTTATACCTTCAGCATTCGAGAACCGTGCGAAATTGCCACCACATGCGGGAGCCAAAATTCACCCCCCGCCGAGGAGTGATGCGGTGAGGTCGGGCATGCGCGGAATCGCTTTCATTCATGAGAAAGAAACCAACAAATAAACGTCAGATTGCAGAGTGATTGAATGGTAATTTTCACGACGTCACTCGCTAACGGGGAGCCACCTAAGCTGACTGTTTGCGGAATGATTTTCGAATATCAGTCCGGTAAGCGGATCAAGCTTTTAAACATTTGCGATTCCAGTAGTCGCTCGATTGATTACATCACATTTTCGCAATCAGTCTGCATCGCTTCGGGCAATTAATCAATTATCGACTGCACCGCTCGTATTTATTACGTCCTGCCCTACCCGCGATCGTTAAGTTGGGCTTACTCCGATAAGGCAGGACAGGCAGCAAGGTAATCTAGTGGCACCTTGAAACTCACTTTGTTTTCCGCGACACACTTTGCCACTATTTATCAATATGTCCTTCAAATGCAGATTTTTTTCACTGAGTCAATGTTTTGAACAAGTGCATAAATATTTGAACAAACGATTGTGCCAGCTGCTGACACAGACTTCCGAACACGATTCCGATACAAAATGACCACTATTTCACGTGGACGCTCTCTGTCAGAGATCCTTCCGACGACAGAACGACTATTTTTGTGCCGTCCCGACGGCTACGGCACACACCGAAATACCAGAACCAAAACCCATCACATTCGCGCAGTGCGCAGCAAATTCACGTTGTTACGCGTGAAATTGGTATCCCTCTACGGGAGCATCACAGATTGCGAGTATTGGTTTTCACGAACACTCCACTACCAGTACACTGACTTGTATGTTTTGATCAAAACATGCCGTTTTCACGGTGTACCTTCACACACGAGCCGGGAAAATCTGCGATTGTATTGTCAAGTTTTCCACCTACCGACCCACTGAATGACTGGATGCGAGATACCTATATAACAAACCTGTAACGTCTAATTTACGAACCAGAGTAGATTGGAATGGGAAGTAGCGCATTTACCAACATCCGCGTGACACACTACGAATCGGGCGAACGGTAACGGTAACCGACCGGCATCTACAAAGATGACTGCGAAACTAGCGAAACTTCCGAGATACGTACCTACTTCTGATAAGTGGCGAAATTGCCACGCTTGTCACACCACCCACACCCACCCACCACCGCCGCACGCATCGTACTGCTCGCCACAGTGCCGACTGATGGGGCAGAGAGAGAGAGACAGGATGGCCGAGTAAATGACCAGCAACGTCTCAGCCGCATGGAACTGAAACTGATGAGGACACACACTACAATAATGGCTCGGACTCGGGCTCGGTTCGCGGCAATAAATATGAAGTAGTTTGTTTAGCGAGTCACTGCCGTTATAGTCAAGCAAGTTACATGAGTGCGAGAAATCATAATAAATAAAAAGACGAGCAGGTTGGATGGGTGAGCTCACAGACCGACAGATTTTACCTTTTCCGTGGAAAATCGTTTTTCTCTGGAGATGACACTGAGAACTTAGCAAACGTGGTTCGGTAAACGATTTTAATTTCAACTCATATAACCATATTGTTTCAAGTGTGATGTTGTTTGATTCAACCCAAAAATTGGTCATTTTCAAACATGAAAAATAGAAAATATAGCAATCTAAAGTATTTTTCCATTTCTTTTTAACTAATTTGTTTGTTGAATCAAATAACAACAGAGCATCAGCGGTTGCTCTTTCAGTGGGCCATATGAGCGACATGGTTTGTATTTAGAGATTGGTGAATTTAGAGCGTATTTAGAAATTGGTGAATAGTTGGACACATCACACCATCCTTGAAAGCAATCACTACTTTTTATCCTCTGCTAATCTTCAGGGAGTCCGAATTCATTTTAAAAAATACAGCGTGATGAATCTTTTTGTGTTGTTCCAGTCCAATCCGACGAAACCGATCAGTTTGTTTATATTTTTTTTATTTACGTGGCTTTCATTCATTCGTCACGTAAAACCGATCAGAATACAATGAGTGATGTGAAGGGTTTCGCTATGGCAGATCTGTTAGCGATACAAACTCAGAAAGTATTTTCAGTAGCTAGAGTTTCAAACGGCTTTTTCCAGTCCGTAGTGTATTAAGACGACTTGTTTGTTTTTAAAACATTTATACAGTTCGATTATGTAATAGGCACAATTGCGTTAGCTTGGCAGTGTCAAATTCCTTTTTTAACATTTTGAATATCTTGAAACTACCCAGGTAATCAGTAAGCATTAGTGTATGCAGTAAAGTAGCATATAATTTGCATTTCAAATGCTTCTTGCAGTGTATTAGCATTCTACTTTTTCACCGAGGCCCGGATGGCTGAGTTTCTTATGCCATTCAACTCAGTTCGTCGATTTCGGCAAAAGTCTTTTTTATATTTATAGTAAGGTTTAAAAAGCTTCAAAAGCCTGTCCTGTAGTTTATGGCCACTGTGAGGGACTCATGACTCACATTCGTGCCTAGCCACTAAAAATACTCCTTACTCTTCACGCCCTTCTGCCCCGCGGGACTACGTCAAGGTCAAGTCAAGGGGAGGGGGATTCGTTGTGCTTTTGTCGCATCTTTCATTTGATCTATCTTGGAACCTCATTTGGTTCATGAAAGCTTTGATTTAACTCTCGACTCTCCTCTTGATTCTTGTCTCCATCTATTACGTCACCGTATAGCTCTCGTCCCCGTGAGCCGCTCAGATGCTGATTCTTTGAGCTATTTTGCTCATGTTTCCATGAGTCATTCACGATCTACTTGAATAGTTTTTTTTTTTATTTCAATTATAGAGGTTTTAACCTTAAGGTCATTCGCCTCTTCGGGTTAGAAAAATCTCTTAGGAAAAATTTCTAACCCTATGTGCGGGGTAGGGACTCGAATCCAGGTGCGCTGCGTACAAGGCAATCTATTTACCAATACGCTACGCCCACTCCCCTACTTGGATAGTTCCCAGCTGTGAACTCACCCTACTCCGATAGATAGTTCCCCAACGGAGGAATTTCCACCCAAAACAAATCCCCTCTTCCTTGAGCCATTTAGCTCACAGCTTTATCAAGATCAACTCGGATATTATCCTACTTCTGCTGAGAGTTCCCCTGGCGCCCCAACGACCCACTGCTAGCTATTCGACGCGGTTTACTTTGTCTAATCCCCGGCGGTGGATCTACCCGGTAGGGTGTCGAGGTTGGTCCGGCGATTCCGATGAAGCCCGATGTCCGGGTCGCTGGCGCCCCGGTGATTCGAACCCGGTGCTACGCTTCGTACTATTCAACCGGTTCCCGGCTGTGGACCCATCTATATTTCTCCCGAAATCCGACTTGTGGTTTGACGGCTTCGTTCTAGCCAATGGTGCTACTTTGCTGGTCCCTTCGCCACTTCCTCTGCAGCTCGGAGAGTAAGCTCGAAGCCACTCTGTTGACAGTGTCTCAGATATGATCGTCGTGGCACATCTCTTTCACGTTATTGTCCACGCTCACACCAGACATACCTCTTCGGACTTCTTCGAACTTAAGGCATTCGAAGACCACGTGTTCCGGTGTTTCTTGCATGTTCACACACTCCGTCAAAGGGGGACGAAGCGTGCCCAAAGCTATACTGGTAATTTCCGAAGCATCCGTGCCCGGACAAAACTCCATGTTTCCTATGTAACCAAGCAGACACATTTGGGATGAGTTGGTGGGTCCACCTTCCTTTCTCCGCGTTGTCCCACTTGCTTCCACTTAGCCAACGAGTCCGCTCGGAACAATCTCCTTGCATTACGTGCATTTCTCCGCTGGTAACACTCCACGTCCTCAGCCAGAGTGATGCAGATCGGAATCATCCCGGCAATTACACATGCCACCTCTGACGATATCATTCTGTACGCACTCACTACACGAAAAGCCATTAGGCGAAACGTGCTTGTCAACTTCTTCGGGCTCCGCTCTTTGTTCTGCGCAGCAGCCCAGGCCGGTAGCCATACCGTAGTATTGAGAATGAGACACCCACCAGGAGACGTCTCGTGTTGCCTCTTGCTCCTCCGTTATTCGACATGATCCTTTCCAATGTGTTAATTGTCCTCGCAGCATTATCACAAACATAGTCGACATGGCTGTTGTAATTTAACCGATCATCGACCATCACATCCAGGTGCTTTAGCGCACGCATCGATTGAATAGATTGTCCCCCGACGCTGATCACGACACGCTGGATTTTTTCCGGTCGCTAGCCAGCACTACCTCGGTCTGGTGGTGAGCCTGCTGCAACTTGATGTCAGCCATCCAGGTTTCCACGATGCCTATTGTTTCTGCCGTCAACATCTCCACCTCAAGGGTTTCATCGGCCATCGCCAGGACAACGTCATCTGCAAAGCCGACGATCTCAACTCCCCTGGGCAGTTCCAATATTAACACTCCGTTGTACATTATCTTCCAGAGTGTTGGGCCGAGGTACTCCCGCCGTGAGCCTAGTTGACTTCTTACCCATATTCGTTTCATAGACCAGTACTCGATTCTGGAAGTAACTTTTCAGAACCTTGCACAGATAGTCCGGAACCCGCATTTTTTCAGCTCTACGGCGATCGCCTCCAGCTAGCACTGTTGAACGCGTTCTTCACGCCTATCGTCACCACGGCGCAGTAGCGTTTATCTCTTTTCTTTTGCTTCAATGCGTTCTCCAAGGTGGCGATGACTGTGCGGATGGCGTCCACCGTCGACATCTCTTTCCGGAATCAGAACTGCCTCTGCGATAATCCGTTCACACTTTCAGCATAGGTCACCAGCCTGTTGAGGATGACCCCTTCCAGAAGCTTAGCAAGAGTTTCCAGCAGGCATATACGCCGATACGATGATGGTGGTGTCCCTGGTTTTGGCAGTAACATCGGCTGCTGGATCTTCCATCTATCCCAAACATGTCCAAAAACACCAGGATCGCAGTTTTTAGTGCCACGTTGGGGAGACGGTCACAAGGGAAATTCTTATATAAACCATAGGGGAGACTGAGGAGACTTGATCCCCGGGGAGACTTGATCCCATCATTGTAACTCAAAGGCGGATCAGAATACATTAATCGAATATACTATAAAGTTGCGTAGTTTTATTTAAACATAAATTTCATTAACACAGAAAAAAGAAATTGGACTTTTGTGTAACCGAATTTTTACCGATTTAAAAAAAAATCTCAGAAGAACTGAAGAAGATTTATTTTCTAAATTTTCAAACTTTTATAAAATTGATAAAATCGCCCACTACATACTCTACTTTTGCATACAGAATTACAGGAGAATGTCAATTATATGAATACGTTATGATTAAGCTGATTCTTTTGTTCAACTATATTTTTACTAAAGTTTGCTGAAATAGATGCTATGGGTTCACTTGATCCCTTCAAATTCGTGGAGATTTGATCCCCTTCGCCATACTTCATACACACCACTAAAAATAACCAAATTCACACCAGAACAATTGAAGTCATTGTTGTCATAAAAAAATGTCAAAAATGAACGCTTCATCGTAAAGAAACATAACTGTAATTGTTTACTACAGTATACGTAGTAACCATTCATCCCACATTTGACGTTCCTCAACCATAATAAAGACAGCTTTCAAATAATTGCACGGAGATTTGGGGAATTCGTAAAAAAATCAGATGAGAGATATGTAATATAATATAATAATATGTAGTAATATGTAGTAACAAAAATAACAATATCTAATCATAACAATTTAATCAATACTACAATCCATTTATAAAATTGAATGGGGTAATGTACCCGTTTTTGCCCTATTAAGAATGGTACCACATTATAACAATAATAATTTTATTATTTCAGCTTCTTTGATTTGTTATTAAGGTCCATTTTTTTATTTCGATTATAGAGGTTTTAACGTTAAGGTCATTCGCCTCTTATTAAGAGCCAATACAATAACAAAATTGTCTTGAGAATGGTGAAAATCTTCTGTTTGAGCGCAGCAAAATCTCTAATCGAGTACGCCTATTATCGCAATACCATTTAAGTCAATGTGTTGAGCAAAGATAGCAGACGCTGCTCTAACCAAAGGCTTCAGATGGTTAGGATGATAGTAGAAACAGAGCAAAAATAGGCTTATTACCCTACATGCTCTTTTAAACACGTTTTCATAAAGGAAGCAAGTGTCCCCAAATTAGGGATCGAGTCTCCACTAATCTAAGAATTTTCCATTTTTTTGCTGTTTTCCAGAAATGCTCATAGCTCATGTCCAGTATAATATTTCCATGTAATTTTTTTATGATTATTAGTCATCCCCAGAAACAATATAAAACTACAAAAAAATACATAGTTTTTTATCATTCCACGGAGTTAGACTGAAAAATAAAAAAGGGGATCAAGTCTCCTCAGTCTCCCCTATCAATTCTAATACATCATAGGTTTAAAATCTATTGAAATGAACATCAAATTACTTCGATCCGTAGGCCTAGATTATTGATGACGAACCAGAGATTCTTGGAATATATTGTCCACTATCGATAATTCCGTAAGACGTAAGCCACTTCGGCGATGACTGAATCAATTTTCACTAACCTAGCCTCGAATGGAAGATAATATGCTGTTCGGTATTGGACCCCCAATCCACCCTTCTCCCACCTTCCTCTCACACCCCCTCCACATAGGCCAACGTCACACCTGCATTCCCTTCATCCACCTTGTATACCAAAATAAGTTTGGTGGTTCACAACGCATCCTCCCCACCACCCACATTTTAAAATATATTAGCGTGAAGACAACATTAAACTCACACTGATTAACCAATCAAATATTATGTTTTTGTTTATATCAAGTGCGTGCACGTCGACATGTTGTTTATCGGGTTCGTGAGAGTCGTGCATTTATATATACAGGCCCGTCGAGAGGGGGGGGGGGGTCAGGGGGGGCAACTACCCTGGGGCCCGGGTCTGTTTAGGGGGCCCGCATTTTTAACCGAATTAAATTTATTTTAATTTAATTGTTGAAGTTTATTGTTTCTGTTGACACTGCAAATATATCACAATCAAATACGTTCCAATGGTTTTCTGAAGTAGGTGAACGTAACCCAATCAGATTCATTTAACAGTGCAATTGAACCATTCTGGTTTCATTTATCGCAAGTGTTTTTCAAAGTGTGCAGTATGAAGTGGTATACAATTTATCATATTCCTAGCTAACTGTCACTAATAAAAGTTGGATATTCTCGGAATAGGATTGATGAGTAGATGACGAAAATCAATGTATTTTGAAAATCAAGATGGCGAATTCCAGTTAAGACATCATTATAACCTAAAATATTGACGTTTTCGAAATAAGATAATCATATAATCGATATAGGTATAGTGATTTGTGATGCGAATGATATGATTATAGAAAACTTTTCTCAACCAGAAGACGCTATATTGGCCTTCAAAAGGGCATCGCTCATCTACTCATCAAACCCACTTAAAAATACCCTCATAGTTTATACAGATATTGTTCGAAATAGCTCCAAGCTACCGTTTCTATCATCTACTCGTCAAGCCCTTTTCAAAAATTCCCAAATTGTTCGGGTTATCGAGATTATTGTTCAATCGGAAGTCTCCATCCTGGATTTCAAAAAGGTACCAAATATCCATTTTCATCATGTACTTGTCAAGCCCGTTCCGGAAATACCCATATTGTTAGGGTTATCGATAATATTGCTCAACCAACGAATTTTAATAAGAATGTGAAGCGAACTTTTTTTAAGATCTAATTCCCAAAAAACGAACTAATTTAATTTACGAACCCTTGGCTTGATTCGTAAATGGAGGTTGCAGTGTACACATTTGATGCAGAAAATATGGGAATTTAACTAGATACTTATTCTACCCATTAGTTTCCACCAAAAGTTGAAATTCTTTCTCTCACAACTCTCTGTCTCAGTCTTTTAACAGCAGATTTCGCTGTTGGATCCCAGTCATCGCATTCGGAATGTTTTCTCTCTGAATGTCAGCGCAAATGTAACAACTGATTCCAAAACCGATTTCCAATGGGTGACATACAATTTCATCTCAGTCCAGATTATCGTATGAAAGTTAGCTTCAGGGCAAAAAAGATTATGCATAAAATTGTTGCCTTCACCACAGTCTGAAATATTTGAAAATATCCAGCCGGTTAATGCACCCATTGGAAAATCATTCAATATCAGTGTTAACCTTTCGGTAGACGCACTAGTACACAGAGTGCGCGTCACTCAGGAAATCAAACGAAAGCGTCTTTGAACACCAGCGCCTACTCGTTCAGTGAGCCATGCACGCGACTTCAGGAAGGCCAGACATAAAGTGTATAACTTTTGAACGGGTGCTTATGGACAAACAATTTTACCTTTGTTTTGTAGGTGAAACCTAGTCCTATTAGAATAATTGATAGTATAATTACAATTTTTGCCGATAGTGAAGTCACACGGGTTCAAAAACAGGCCAAAATTAAATCAAAATCAGTTATAAGTCTTTACACAGCATTCACAGCTATCTGGTCTCTTCGGAAAAGTTGTGTGTTTTATGATGATAAAAAATACCTTAGAACATTGTTAATGCGAAAAATTAGAAATAAAAAAGTTATGAGTAAAAATAGGAAATGATAAGGAGTTCACCATGGTTGTACGTCATTTCCCGGAATACCATACCCCGGAATTCCATTTCCCGGAAAACTATTTCCCGGAATGTACCATATCCCGGAATATCGTTTCCCGGAATGTACCATTTCCCGGAAAACCATTTTCCGGAATGTATCATTTCCCGGAAAACTATTTCCCGGAATGTATCATTTCCCGGAAAAACCATTTCGCGGAACACCATTTCCCGGAAAATAAAAAAACTCGTACCTCACCGACCAAACTTATTTTTAGAAGAACTGCTATGCAGCTAATTGGGTTCTAGGAGATTTTACCTACTTTAGAACATGAAAAGTTGTTCGAAAATATTTTTAATTTTTTTTTTTTTGATCGAGTAATTATAAGCTTGCAAAACTGTTATTTTAAAGATTTAATCTAATTTAATCGATTCCGCGATGTTAGGAAAAATTATTTTAATTAATCATTATATGAACAGCTTACAGACGGCTTTTGGTTTTGAACCAAGAAGAAACTTGGGAGGATTCAAAAAATCGTGTGGGGAATAAAAAGCACCCCAATGGATGGGATATCAATGATTTAAATGGGTACCACAATAGTAACAAATGCTTTCCAATTTTCCCACCGCTGATAGTGAAGGGGTGAATAAATTCATGGCCGTCTAATTCCTGACTAATAGGCCCTATATTTTGCCTGATATTTGTTCCAAATTTTGTGGATTTAGTTAAAATGGTATACTTTCAATTCTTTTACTATTTTGAATCGATTCCGTCGCGTGGTAATCTTCGGTGAAAAGCATAATACACCACTGTAGAATTTTTAAAATTTGAAAATTTTGTTATTGAAATAAAATGATATAACAGAAAATGGAAGGTGAACAGAATACCTAATTGCATATATCATCAATTCTGTTCTATCGTTTCTAGGTAAACTCCAAGCGGACTAAAAACTTTTTTTTTAAATCCACGTCAAACCACGAGCTTTAAAATATTCACAGCATATTCTAAATTAATTTCTCCAGCAACGTACGAAGGATTCTAGTTAATAAATTATGTGTGTATCGATTTTCTTGGCTATTTTCGGTAAATTTAAGACTAAGAGAAACGAAAGCAATGAAATTGATTGTTGATTTTAATGATATTTTCAGCGCTTCGCGTAAAATTAAAATAGCGAAAAAAATCCTACATAAGTCCCTTTCTATCGTTCTAAGGAATCGAAAAAAACTTTAGTTTTTGACACTAGGTCAAACATTACAGGAGATAGATTTCGGGCTCGGACATCAAAAAATGTCAAAAATTTAATGTTTATCGTTTTAAAGACGCAAAAGCAACTTTTTTAGTGTATTTGGATCCTGGAGAAGCTTTCAATAATTTTCTTTTTGAATATTATTCTAAACGCCATTTTCGTAATATATTTTTGAAATGCTATACATTTTAAATTAAATTACGACTTTGATATCGCCTTCTTTTAGCATAAGCTATTTTCTGGACCTTCGATTGATTGACAATGATTTCAAATAAAATTACATATGCATGAGAATTAGTTTTTTTTTAAAATTCCCTAACATGATCAGCAAGCAAAGACAAGGGAACCAAACAAATATTTGAGTAGCAACATAGTTCTAAATGCAAATGTTCTCAAAGTACTTCAGATTTCAATAGTATAACAAATTGCCGAGAAAAAGTACGTTCCGGGAAATGGTATTCCGTGAATTGGTACATTCCGGAAAATAGTATTCCGGGAAATGGTACATTCCGGGAAACGATATTCCGGGAAATGGGACATTCCGGGAAATGATATTCCGGGAAATAGTACATTCCGGGAAATGGTTTTCCGGGAAATGACATTCCGGAAAATGGTTTTCCGGGAAACGGTATTCCGGGAAATGACATACAATCGTTCACCATAGAGAACTTCTCATAACTCGATTACTATGAGTGACAGAGACAACATGTCTTCTGCAAAATTTATAAAAATATTCTCCTCTACAACTTTGTCGAAGACAGCCAAGCGCTATCTCTTTCGGTTCAAAAGTTAAATTTTCTATAGCCTACTATGATCATTTTTTTTAAAAGATAATATCACCAAAAGATGGCGCTTTTTACACACACAAACATAGTAGGATATGTGAAATCACTAATATGGACAGTTTTGACTCCAGTGAATTAAGTACCTCAAAACGCTGTTTTGAGCCACTGTGCAAAGTGGCGTTTACAGAATTTTGACAACCTGCTTGGTTACTGAGATATAGCGAGAAACGCGCTGAGAAATTTTTCATTTTTTACTTCAATTGACTGTGTCTAGGGATTGGCTCAAATTATCTTGATGTAAAAGATGTTTTTATATGTAAAACTATCTGAGAAACACAATGGCATACTCATTTTCAAAACAAAAATGCACGAATTGTGAGAACAATGCAAGTTAAGTTTTAAACTGGAAATGTAGCATATTTGGCAACACTGTAACCAAAAATAACTATTTTTTCTAAATTCCCTCACTCATTTCCTTCAAAATGCATCTCATCGATTGTTCATAGACCAAATCCAAAGATATGAATAAAAGTTAATAATTGCTGATTTTTTTCTATGGAAAATTTTCCATGCACGATTATGACACCCTACAAATTTTGTCATCAATACACGCCTTGCCTATGGCACGTGTAAGTGTGACTTTTGTTCACATTTATAGTGAAAACTCGCAACATAGTCAACCGATCTTCGTAATATTTGAGAGATTAATACAGAATAGATAGAAGCATCAATTGCCTTCTTTGAATTGTTTGTGCAATTTCTAAGTTTCAAGATATTCAATCTCAAACTTTAAAAATCGTTTTTCTCGAAATGTGCTAAATGGCGCTTGTCATAAGATAGCACAACAGCGACGAGCTAGCATAGAAACAAGATTCAGTTTGCTCCTGAAACCGAACATATGCGAACATGAATGCGTTGTACCGAAAAGCAAAGGACGAGGGAAACAAACCAAACATTCGATTCATCGCGGCGGGCATGAATTGAATTTTGTTTCTCTTTCAAGCTCACGAAGGGATGTCAATTTTTCTAAGCTCTGATTCTGGGCAGCATTATTGTGCGTCAAGGGAGCATGAACAATGCCGATATGGACTGTATGGCAATGCCACAAAAAAGGTTTCCAATTGGAATGGTAAATCGGACGCAAGTCATTCTAATGGCCAGACACAAATATTCCTTTATTAATTTTTATTTTTTCCATCTATTACATGTTTAAAATACTGACGACTCTGTTAAGCTAACGCGTTGAATCGTGTCAAATAAACAATTTTCATAACAAATAGTTTAATTGAAACGGTTGCATCCGTATAGTTTCTCTAATCGATATTGAAATAAGAAGTCATATATGGTAGGGCCCGTCAGTACTTCAAACCCCGGGGCCCGGCGCGGCTCTCGACGGCCCTGTATATATACTTACCAAGTGTAATAAGAGGGTAATAGACATTTCCACAATGTTATATTGAACGTAACCAGCTATTAAATCATAGTTTGGATAAATGAGAAAGGCACAATGGCACCACTAGGTGGATAACAATAGGTTTTTTCCGTAAGTCTTGTCCCAGGTAAGTAGCATAATGATTGTTTCGCAGTAGTTATCTACATCTACTTACAACGCGTGTCACCGCGGCGTATCTTCAATCAAAACATCACTAAAAGCTTAACGAACAGTGCCACATGGTTGAAGTGCTGATGAAGATTGTCTACCGCCATGTGGTCGTCATGGAACCGATAGGTTGTTCGAACAACCGTTCTCAATTAGATAACACGTGTTATCGGTTTCCGCCCACAAATGGAGGCTACAGTCATGATTCTCAGGTTGGACCGCCAGACCTGTCCAACTAACGAAATTAGTTCGCTAGCTGGAACGGCTGATTTTAGTAGCGTGATTGCATTTGTTTACATCTACACGGTAAAAAAATGTCACGTCTAATCCAAGAGCTTTTTCACTTGAATTAATAGATTGTCATGCCTCACTACCAATTGAAGTGATTTAGCTTTAATATTCTGGTTATTTTCAAATGGCACCAAAGTGATCCGGCTTTTAAAACTATTTAATGAATTTTATTTATAAGTCAAAATGCTTATCTGTTGGATTCGTATCACTGTTCAAATCTATTAAATTTGAATGGTTCAACCTTTGTTCACAGATGTCAAAAGTACATGAACCTAATTGTCGTACAACAAATAATTGGAAATCGATGTAAGAATGTGAAAATACTGATAGTATGTTATTTCTAGAGTGTTCGAAAGCGTGAGTATTACATAATTTTTGTTAAGCTCACATTTATTATGCTATTATTTGTTTTCAGGGCACGAAATGCACCGGAAAATTTATATTATATAAATCTTGGAAAGCATGCGGAGTTCAATGCATGGTCCATCAGAAGCCATGTAAAGCATTCCAAATTAAAGTGATTTTCTGTTGATTTCGTAGTGCTTTGATGTGATCAATTTCAATGGATTGGCACATCGCATTGCAATGTTTTTCAAGTAGTGCGAATTCAACAGCAAATCACTTTACATCAACGTGTGCAATTTTTACCGTGTAGAGATGTCCGATTACGGTTCGATCAATCTATTAATGGCTATTGAGATATCTAACATTTAAACTACGCACATTGAGATCTTGCATTTTTATACTACCGCCCTTCCCTTAAGCCCAGAAGCGGTTTGTTTTCCTCCCAATTCTCCGTGTAAATGATTTGTTTTCCTCCCAATTCAAACGTCAAAACGGCAAAATACCAACGCAGCTGGATAAGTCAATGGTAATCGAATATTTTTCAATCGATTAGTAATTGATAGATAACTAATCGATTAATTTGCCGCGATTATTGTCACAATTAGCGCCAGAAAAATTAAAATGATTACTTTTAAAAGATCCTAATTGGATATCACTCTAAGAATGTAAAACAAATATGCACCAAATTTAAAAAAATGCATTGAATTTTCATTTTTGCATCAACTTTGCTCTACCTCGCAGAAAAGTTTGTTTGATAAACGTCCTACGCTGGTCTACTTTGTTCGACGTTTTGTAGAATGCAGGGCAAATATTTTGAAAAAGTTTTGACGACTTACACGCAACGCAAAATACATTATGAACTTCTATTTTGATGGAATGAAATGCATTTAATTTCGCTAATGTTTAGAAATGCATCACAAGGCCCGAGCCCAGGTTCTTTACATATTTCCAGATACAAAAAAGATTTAAAAAAAATATTTGTGCCCATCCGATCTCTTACTGCTTCATTAGATTGATTAATCCATTATAGTCCAACTTATTTTTCACGCGCATCACAAATTGAGTTTTCCGACGTGATTCCATTTTTTAGAACCAGAAAAAATACAATTGTCGCTGGTTGGATTTTCCAGTTTTCAACTGCTACCAGAATAACATAAGTTGTAGTATTCCGTATTGTATCGTATTGAAATTTTGAGAACATTTTCGTCAGTGTTTGTAGTTTCAGAATATCTAGAAAAACACGGTAAATCGAGACTACCCATTTTATGACTATGTTTCACACATTTTTGAGAATACCATTTATACGTCAAAAAGTGATTAGATTTTACTTATGAACGAAGCGTATGTTTTACGCATTTTTGAGAATGTCAACGACGAAGAAAAATGCGTAAAAAGTATACCTCACTGAGAAAAGAAAATTTACACTTTGACGTGGGGTCATTTTCAAATAAAAGTTCGTGTTGTAAACAGCATTTCTTTTTTACTTCCGCGATTATATGTCACAGGCAAAGAAATTTGGACGAAACTTCTAAACTTCAATATAAATCATATAATGATATGGTACGTATGCTTGTTTCTTGTTAATTTCTTCAAAATATTAAGTTTCTTAATTTTTTTAGATTGGAATCCCAGTTATGATCAAGTTTTATGTTGCAAAGTTGGAAATAACAGCTCTCGACTCTCAGTCAATCAACTACTCTACAAAATGCATGAGTCGATTGCGGCACATTACCTAGGGTGATGAGCCTATTTTGGCACCATTAGGGAGAGGGTCGCACTATTTTTTGAACAATTTTAAAAGAAGCCATATTATCTATAACCTTTCTCAGCATAAAGTATCAGTGTACTGTTTCTTAAACATCTATATAATGCTTATTTAGCAGAATTGCCTCAATTTTCAGCATAAATGAAAATAAATGTTCCATTCTGTGCATCTATTCCCACCTCAACGATCCAATTATCGCCTCATGGGTGTGCCAATTTCCACCTCATCGAAAAACAATCTACTTGAAACGCAATGCCTCATATTCCATTTGCGTCGATTCTAACTAGGTATCCAGATCATGGACGCCAACGTGTGATTTGTAAAACGAATCATTCTGCTTTTTTCAGCCGATCAAAACAAACGTAAACATCACGCACATCAATGAAACTCATCAGCTGTTAGTAGAAGAGCGCCCAGAATTGCGCAGGCAGAAAAAAAACCATTCGAAGGTTAGCAACTGCAATGACAAGTTTCACATCACATTGCTTTCTCCCGATCCGAATTGTATGTGCAGATGAAAATAAAATATCTGCAATCAACAATTAGTTGAATAACTTGAAGTAATTGATTACTTATACCTGAAATTGCATTACATTATATTTACAAGTTCATGTTTTGGTTTGGCCGCACTGGTGATTCTTCTCTGTATGATGGATACAAAAAGTTGGTTTTGATTGTGGTAGTGTATCAGCAAAACATGCCAATAATAGGAACCCCCGTATTTAGTTTTATCCTATTATAACACTAGGCCTATTCTAGTGTTTGACGAGTGATTTTAAAGTGAAATTATCGTAAAAAGCTTCTCCAGCTAAAATAAAGGTATGTATCAGTGCAATGTTTAGCATATTTGTGCTGGAATAACGAGATATGAGGCGGTAAATGCTGGCTCGTAAGTGTTTATTTTGCTAAGCGCCGTTGCATCCAGTTTCGGTCCACTACGTGAATGAGGCGGAATAGTAGATATTTCAATAAGGTGATTTTGTTTTAATTAAAAGTTGGATTTAGAGGATAGTTCTAAATACATATGTGCACAACAAATAAAGAATATAACTTGAGCTTATTTTTTCTCACCTGCTTTAGCCAAATTGATAGTGTCATTATCTCATATGCTTGATTCGAAACCAAGGGGTACGAAATAGGGTCACAATAGGCTCTACTGCCATAATAGGCACATCACCCTATACTGCCTATAACAGCATAAGAGTTCCATGTTGAAAAACAGCAAGCCGAGAAAAACGCTGTTCAAGATTGTCCCATCCATTGAGCCAAATGGATGGGACAACCATGTTTTGGTATTTTTTTTCATATTTTCTGAACAAACCCGGTAATCTTATTTGTGCAGTGTGATTCAGTGGTGATATAGAATACAATCCAACGGATAACTCATTTTCGACAAAAATCCACATGGGACTCTTATGCGTTTATGGGCAGTATAAATGTATTTGAATAAATTAGATAAATAAAAGTTAATGATTTTTTTTACTTCTCGGAAAGAAATTGAAAAACAAAAATTGTACAGTTTTTACGCATTACTGACTTCTTCTAAGAAGTAAAAAAATAGATATTTTTTACTTTTTCAAGAAACTAAAAACTATACATTTTGCTTTGCAAGTATGAGTATAAATTACCCATTTTATACTTCGTCGAAAGAGCCAAAACTATGCATTTTTTACTTTGTTGTGTGGAGTAGAAAGTATGCTGATTCTGACGTACATTCTGTTTACTCAAAAGAGAGCAAAAACAATATATTCATTTTATGGGTAGTCCCAGTTTCCCACCAAAATGCGTACTTCATAGTTATAATAAGGTTTGTTGTGATTACCGTGTAGTAAGAGAACTGCGGAGAGAAAAAACAGCATTTTTGGCAACGTACACGGAAACGAAAAACTACCCAAAATTGAGTTCCTTTGACTCAATCTCGTGGTATCGTAATTAGGTAAACCGTGTTGAAGGTAGTTTCCATTTAATCACGGCAAAAATTACAACTCATTGATAGGTTTTTTATACTCAAATTTAAGTTGAATTTACCTAATTTTGAGTTCACCCCAAACAACTCAAAAGTACCTTCCTTCACGGAAGACCGCGACTGAGTCGAATCTCTCTTTTTGTTTTTGACAACACTAATAAGTGCGAAAGCGACGCACAACTCAAAAGTAGGTTAAAAGAACTTATTCTGCAGGTTGTTTTATTTAACCGTGTATGCCCCGGCATTGCATGGCAACACGTCCAATGTTATTGGTCACTGCACAGTGACGTCATGCATTAAATGTGACAGGTGGTGGTCCTGTTGATTACATTTTGAACTTAGAGATTATTCGTATTCTCAATATGAAGCATATGAAATATATAAGGAATCATGTTTTTAGAAGTATAAATGTTCTCTAGAGCGCCTTACAATTAAATTGTGCTATTCTCTGCTGCGCGAAAATTTATACGAAAGATCTAATAAGTGAACTACAGGTATACCTCGATTTAACATACATTTTCCGATTCAATCATGTACGTTAAATCGAATTTTATGTAAAATCGAAACACAAAAGAAATGTTTGTTTTCGAATAGAATTATTTTTTTTATTCATCACACGAAATATTTACGAGGATATTACTGATTGTATCCACCTAACAGTGACATAGAAGCCACATATTCTCAATTAAACAATTAGATTGCTCTTCTGAACATAAACAACATATTTATCTTAACCTTGCCAAGTGGCGAATTCTAACAGATTTCATAAAGTTTGTCGCAAACTTTTCTCAGAATTCAGGATAACTTATAAGAATAGTCAACAAAGTTGGATTAACCATTGTGTGCATGAAGAGCACAATGCCTAAATTTAGTAAGTAAGAAAACTTGTGTTTCTATTTTGTCTCATCTTTATATTGGTAGACCAACCTATCCGTCAGATAATCGCAGAATTCAAAAAGACCAAACGACTAGTCACGGAGTTTTGTAAGCACAGGAGTTCTACTTGCAGAAAAAAAATTAACCAAATCGAGCCATTGTAGCGCTATAGTTCTCCTTAAGGAAAAAGTTGGATTAAATCATTTTGTACACGACAGATACAATACCTCAGTTTAAAAGTCGAACTCATCAGAATGAATAAGACATTTTAATTACAATACAAAAATATTTTAAAAAAAAGTTTAATCCTTATGTACGACGAGGAGGATCTATCTCTTTTTTTACACATTTTATTAGCTTATTATTTATTGGATCTATCTCCTAGATTTCTATTTAAACGTGAACATTTATTATGGTACTCCCGGGGGCCAAGTATCCAGAGTCTTCGATCATCTAAAATCGTACACAAATGCCAGTACAGTTTATTCGAATCCCAATCCCTACTAACGACTATTCTCTACCCGTTGCAGTTGTTGAGAGTAATATATACAGATATACAGAATACGCAGTAATATATGAAGAATATAAGCACAATCAGTGTCGGACTAACATTGCTTTTGTGTACTTCCTCTGTTTAGATTAAGTAATGACTGGCACCGGTATTGATAAATAAATACCGTGAGATTACCAGGAGTCGTAAATTGAAGGAAGACTTGTATCTTCCATCATTATCGTCTATTGCATTTTTTGCTATCCATAATGAAGTTGTCGAGCTTACGTTCTTTCAAGCTCTAGTTGGGTGCGTTAACATCGAGGAACTGTCATGACTTCATTACGAATTTCCAACAGTTTCGTTATAACTGCTACAGCCCCAATGCCTATTACTGGGACTCACCGTCCATCAACCATATCTTTCCAGTTACCTATTTTAGCTTACACATAACAACCCATAAAACTATTATCAGGAAATAACTTGAACCACAAATTCGTGTATCCATTTTCCTCTGCGGTATCAAAATAAGAATGTTTTTGTATCTCAGAATCTTGAACATAATCTAGCGAAAAAACGAAAATAAATTATGTTTCTTTAAGCATTGGAAGTGGATCATAGAATAAAATTGATATTGATTCTTAACATTTCGTTTTAGTAACATTCACATTAAATTTTTTTTGCATGTATGTTAAATCGAGGTAAAAAATACGTTAAATCGAAATATGTTAAATCGAGGGTATGTTAAATCGTGAGTATGTTAAATCGAGGTATACCTGTAATTATTTTTTTTATCAATTGCTTCTAGTGTTCTCTGAATCGGTAAGTAGTTTTGCGGTAAAATTTCTTGGTAATTAATGGAGCTCAAATTTGTTAAGTCCAAACTGTAAACAAAAGGACCAGCACTTGTCAAATTTGTGAGGTTAAGGCATTTCGTACAATGGTCAATAAGGATAGGCAATGTTCGATTGGATTCGTTTTTTGACAGCTAAACGCGAATCCAATCGATCCAAAATGGAGTCTCCGCAGTTCTCTTTCTAGAGTTTTTCTAACAATATCCAGAGTGTATGTCCTTATATGCACTCACAGAATATGGCGAATCCTGAGTGCGTATAAGGAGAGTGACGACACTGTCAAAATTGGAACAATTATTATTTGTCAGTGTCATTCCAAACGAGTCAAATTCATGTATTTTGACAGGTCGTTTGTTCGTTTGGAATATCACTGACGGATAATCATGACAGTTGTCTTCACTCTCCTTACATACACTCTGGGCGAATCTTTTCTAAAATCCACATCGTGACGTTTCAGCCATGCGCCACCAAGCTGTGCGCCGAATTACGCGCATTTTCACTTTGCATTAGTGCAAGCGAAAAAAACGGTTTGACGTTTATTTTTGTTTCGTTCGTACTCATTTGTGTCACATATAGCAACAAATCAACAAAATGCTAGTTTATCTCGGGATAGACAATACCTAATTTACAAACATTTTTTTTTCATCCTGACCAAAATGTGTAACCCCTTAAGGGAAAATTGAATAAAAACAATACATAAATACCGGTTTAACCACTCTAACTTCTCTAAACGTATTCTGCAAGAATATACGACCAATATTAACTCATTGATAATGCCTGTTCTGCGTTATTGCTTGAGTAATAGGAGTTATTCTTAGCACTTACTATACATAGTAGGTTGGGAAATAATGGTTTAATTTCTCTTTTGATGTCATATGCGTTCAAGTTTCCATCGTTAATGCTGCATGCATACACCTAATGCAGATGTTATTCTTTGCATCTTGCATTTACGGTACACGAGTATAAAAATGGCCTCGTTGGCATCAGAGTGTATGTATGGGACCTCTCAAAATACATGGATTTGACTCGTTTGGAATGACACTGACAAATAATCTTTGTTCCAATTTTGACAGTGTCGTCACACTCCTTATATGCACTCAGGTTGGCATTAGTTTCCACGTTGAAGGTGCTGACCGATTTTGTGAAAGCTTTTGCCGTTGTCGTTACTGCCTGAACAGCAACTATATATAATGTTGTAACCCTTTTTGATTCAGCTAACGGTATCATAGGTTGTGAGTTAGATTTGATTGCCATAGACGAGTTTGCTCTATCGGCTTCGGAGTCCATCCATACCACACAAACATTAGGAGCTGAACTATAAGATTACGTGTTGATTAAAAGCAGATTAAAGGTTATGTAAGCTGAATAAAACTTTTTAAACATTAACAGTTTATTCAGCCTTTTTAAAATCCAGTATTTGCCAGTTCCAACTAGGCTGAACTATACTGCTAATAAATGTAACAGCGACAATTTCAAAGCTTTTATTCAACCATCTTAATTAGACTGAATTACCAGTTGAATAAATGACGCTGCTACCAATAGTATTACCTTTAATCATTAAGCTGCACTACATGTCTTCAAAAGGTTGTTTCTATCTTTACATTTGCCTTTATACCACCTTTGACTTTTAACTGAATTATGTTTTTAACAAAGGTACCTACTACAAAAATTGGCACAATTAGCAAACCATAACGAATGGCAACCGACCTGGGTTCGAGTCCCAATACACGCACATTATTTTTTTTAGTTTTAAGTGAAGGACTTCTCAAATAGAGCTTCCATTTCCCGACAGTTTTCAGCTTCCCGGGATTCGGGAAATAAATAATAAATTTCCCGGGAAATCCCGGGATCCCGGGAATACAGAAGAAAAATAAAAAGGTGAATGATTTTCTTAAAAAAAAAGAATAAATTGAAGTTTTCAAACCCGTTTGATTGCATGTATATCTGTCCTAAAAGAAGTTGTCAGAAAAAGGTGATGTGGTGTCCTACACATAATTCAATCACTTGATAACTCGTCAATAAGTTTACGCAACATCAACTTCTTTTGATTTTTCTTGGCTGTATGTATAACCTAAATTTTGGTAATCACGGATACTAAACGCAGCTGCTGGAGTTACTGTCCAAATTGGAATTCGTTGTTCTGATACGATAGATCAATTTAATGCATAGCACCTTCTTTGCTAATCTTGAATGAAAAGATTAAGCTGCTTCAGGGTATTGCGCAGTTATTTCCTATCAAATGTGAAAATGAGATATATGGATTCCATATCGGTCGCAGTAGGATCAGCATCATTCCGAATTAAGTGTGAATCAAAATCAAGCAGATAATGGACGAACTGTGCAGCGATGGATGAAGCCTACCATCGATTTCCTGTTACGGGCGAGTATCTGGATTGCTTGATCTTATTCCTTCAAAAATCCTGCCTGCATCCTTGAAAGCGACATTCAAATAGTTTGGATGCGCATGTTATTGAACAGCTACAGCGTTATGTCTTTCTTTTCATACATTCGATGAACCGATTAAATATTTCTGTAGACGTTCTAGAAATATTCCTTATTTTAAATAGCGTTTACGTTAAGCATGATATCACTACAAACCATCCAAAGTTTTGAAACAAACACTCATCGATTTTTTACGAAATTACCGCCATTTCAATTACTAATTTGATTGCATTCATTCAATATCTTTCATTCAAGATCTAACTATTAAAATAAACTATTAAAAGAAATCTAATCTGATCAATCGGCTCATCGGATATCTCTCGTGCGCATCAGTAACGCTACTGTAAGGAAATGCTTCGGTACAACGGCCGACAAATTAATCCATTTTTGCATGAAAATATCAATATTTTAGCAGTGTTTTGAGTAAGGCTTGGACTACATACCTAACAAAATCATGACAACATATCAGCGAGCCTAAAGATATATAGTCAAAAGATCTGCAAATCAGTTGGAATGCCGATAAAGATGTTTGCCAAATGTTTGCCGATAAAGATATTTCCTAAAGAGTTTCCTTCGCAGACCCTAAGCCTTTTGGAATAAATTAAAAATCTTTTTCCCGGGATTCCCGAATCCCGGGAATGAGAAAACACAATTTCCCGGGAATCGGGAATCCCGGGAAATCCAAAAATCCCGGGATTCCCGGGAAATAAATTCCCGGGATGGAAGCTCTATTCTCAAATTAGCACATTTAGAACCCTTTTCCTATTCTATTTGTTGTTTCAACGGTTTGCTCTTGTAACATTTATCCAGTTCTTTTATATTTTCATGCAGTTAATTTACAATTTTAATTTCGTCCTGAAAAAATGACATTGCTAACAAAAAGAAACTATCAAGTTGGTACGATGAATTAGCAAACCTAAAAAAATAATTCTTACCAATGAGTTATTGTCGCCCGGTCTCACGAACACTTCTGCAGCTTCCTGGTTGAAAATAGAGTCTGTGGTATTATAGAGTCCCGTACAGAGGAATGCGCAACACTGCCTAAAATGATGCGCTCTTCTTTGTTCCTGGCACCCATATTTTTTGCTGTAACTTTGAGTGACTTCCCCCGAGTTAAACAGTGGAGTGAATTGAAAACCTACTGTTTCGTGGCTTACAGCATTTTATTCATAATACTATTTCAAATAATTTATTTTACATTGTTACAAAAAAGTATAATAAACTGAATACAGTGTCTCGTTTCGGCGATTGAAATATTTCGCATTGATATTATTTTTCTCAGCACTAATACTTTTCTTACATGTTCTCCGGAAGAAGAATGTTTGTTTATTTTGCACGATAGGTAGCCATCTGACTGTTCGATATGTAGATTTGGCTTCACTCTGTGCGAGCCTTTATATAACATAAACAACGCCTTTGGTTGAAAACAATCCTATTTGCTTTTGCCGTCTTTGTTTATTATTTTCCACCAGCTAGTGATGTAGTATTTGTGCCACAGACTAACAGACATAACACTTAAAACAAAGCTTCGGCCGCTTTAACGGTCATTTTAAATATATTTGTAGTTGGGACTGTGGCCACATTTGAAATTATGGCGCCACTGTCATATGAACAAGCATACGGGGGATAGACCACTAGTGAAAAATTGCTCCCAAACCTGAGGGGTAACCTTCCAGTAAATGAGTGTTTGGGACCGTGAATAAAAGGTGGAGCTAGTGTTCTGGGAAAATCGCCGGATCGATGTTTTTTGAGGGAATTCCTTTATAGTGTTATGTCTGTTAGTCTGTGGTGTACGTACATAAGCCGTGGAAAAGTCTAATGACTTGCATATACATACACACTTAGTTGAACTCAGGCAAATCCCCGCACAGGCGAGTAAGATGTAAATTTTTATACTAATATCACAAACTAACAGACATAACACTCAAAAACAAAGCTTCGCCCTCGTTAACGGTCATTTTAAATATATTTGTAGTTGGGACTGTGGCCACATTTGAAATTATGGCGTCACTGACATATGAACAAGCATATGGGGAATAGACCACTAGTGAAAAATTGTTCCTAAACCTGAGGGGTAACCCACCAGTAAATGAGTGTTTGGGATTGCGAATAAAAGGTGGAGCTAGTGTTCTGGGAAAATTGTCGAATCGATGTTTTTTGAGGGAATTCCCTCATAGTGTTATGTCTGTTAGTCTGTGCTAATATCTCGGAAAAGTGTCGTTTGTTTGCTGATTCCCAGCAATTGTAGCTTTTACCAAGATCTAAGCGAAAAATGAATTTACCGAGTGCATATCTAATGGTATTGTAGGCAGAAATAAGCTGTAGAAAATGCTTTTCCGTTAACTTTATTTTTTCACGAGTTCATTATTTTTCATTCACAAAAAAAAACCTTTTTGGCATAATTGAGGAACTATTAGGGTTTTTATAAGGAAGGCAAAAGATATACTCAGGAGGAATTAATTCCAATATCAGAGCTGTAACCGTATCAGGGAAAGTGAAGAGAGGGCGGACAACAATACAGTGAAAAAAAGAAATTTAACGAGCGAGCCAGCGTCGACATGTTGCTCGCTTTTTGCAAACAGAAGAATACTGTCAGGACATCATGAACCGGATCGCCGGCTGGCCTCCTTGGATCCGCTGGGAACTCTTTTGGGACTAGCAGTGGCGGATCCAGGAAGAGGGTACTGGGGGTCCGGACCCCCCGAAATTTTTTAAATCGTTGCGAAATTTTAAATTCATTTCAAACTCAAAATCATGCCAAACCAGATTCGACCACCAAAACTGATTTTAATTTAATGAGGTTATTACATACATCGAAATATCGGAATTTTTTCTGGATCCGCCCCTGGGGACTAGATTTCCATGGAGATATTAGCATATCAGCCAAATGGGAAGAGACAACTAAATTTGGATATCTTTCGTGTTTAAAAATATGTATATATGAGAGACATATAGGGAGATCGAGGATAGCCAGCATATCTCGGAGTGGAACGTGACCAAAGGGATTCATTTAACGGAGATCTGGCGTTAGGACACTAGGCGCACGCCCAAACAACATATTTAATGTTGCGATAGCAATAGGCGCAGAAACCGCTCTCCACGACCCCACTACGCCGGAGATGCTCAACACTACAATGCGGGCTTCAGTACCCGTGAAAAGAAGATTTTATCGGAGGGAACAGAAAATTAATGCAACGAATTTTTAAAGAATGGAGTAATTGGTACTTAGCTGTAGAGCCTTTGTAGTATCAGTACACGTTTTCGCTGAGCCGTCGTTCATACGTCGCGTTCAGACAGGGTGTTTCCAAATAGCCACCAACTATCCGGAAATTTTCATTTTCACTTACACACGCCTTTGAACGTTCGTCACTACGGGTAGAAATCACTCCGAATCCTACCACCCACTCGGGTAAAGTGTTCTGCTATTGACAGTTCGGACTATTGGTTCCGGAGTTATAGGTTGGTTACATAGGAATTTCTCATATAAACCGGTGAAATCGTAATAATAGGTTAAAAATCTATTGAAATGAACATCAAATTACTTCGATTCGCAGACCTAGATGTCTGATAGCGAATTGAAAATTCTTGGAATATATTTGTCCACTAACGATAATTCAGGAAGACCCCGGTTCCGGGCATATTCCTGAACTAACTTCGGTGATCACTGGACTAATTTTCACCGACCTAGTCTCAAATTGAAGGTTATCCACATCCAGCCTCCCCCACTATTCCAAAACATGTCAACATGAAGACAACATAGAATTCACGCTGATTAAACTAATTAAATTAAATGACATTTTTGTTCGTTGCAAGCGAGCCAGCGTCGACATATTGCTCAACAGGTTTGACAATGTTATAATGAACGTAACCAGCTATTAAAACATACAAAGCATTCGACGCTCACTTGGTAAGTCGAGTTTCGAAGTGATTGCATAGCATTTTTATGAAATAAAATGCTCGTAGGCTACTGATCCATTTGAACATTTCCATCGTCTTATGAGCGTCTAATTTCTGACCATATTGCACAAGACTTCCGAAGACATAATTGTCTCAGATTTTGGAAAAATTTCTTCAATATTATCTACCAGTCATGAAATCGTATTATGCATTTGGCGGGATTTGCCAATGAAAGTCTAACTCGGGTTCAAGTTGATTTAAGACTATCTCTTTATTACTATATACAAGGCTATTTATATAATGATTTGGGATGTACCCTATTTGACATCAAACTATCGAGTCTGTGCAGAAGGCGAAATAAAAGGGTATTGTTTTGAATTTAATCTGCTTTGATCGAGTGCGATTCGTTTGCACTGATCGAGGCAGAATATCAAAAATGATTACAATTGGCGTAAAAGAAAAGTAAAAAATATAAAGCATTTTTGGCTTCGATCGAGTGCAGGTCGAGTGATGATGACGGTTTCGATGATCATGGTTTGATGATTACCGTATCGGTTGCGATCGCCGCTGACATGTTGATAACATGCTGAGTCACCTTGGACCGTTGACACTGCAGGCAGTTCCTGGCGAAAGCGATGCTGTCTTTACTGACGTTAGGCCAAACGAATCGTTGGGTCATCAATTTAGCCGTACCACGTGTACCAGGATGGGAGAGATTGTGCGTCGCTTGCAGTGTTACGAAAAGCTTTCGTAATGAACGGTCGAATTTGATTGCCAGAACAATCACAAAACAATTGTTTTGAACTGCCTGGAACGGTATAAAGGAATAATTTTAAAGAGGTGTTTTGTTTACCTTTAACAATGTTTTGAATCTCCTCGTCGGTTTGCTGATCGTCAGCAAGGGCATCGAAATCGATAGCGGGGACGGCTTGAACTGCATCGATTCGGGACAATAAATCGGCCACGATGTTTTCCTTGCCAGAAATGTGTCGGATGTCTGTCGTAATCTGCCCGATGAAGTCCAATTGGCGTGCTTGACGATTGGAGGCCTTGTCGAGCTTCTGACGGAAAGCGTATACGATTGGCTTGTGATCCATATATACGTGGCAACTGCGTTCTTCCACCATGTATTTGAAGTGTCGTATCGCAAGGTAAATTGCAGTTAGCTCACGATCGTAGGTGCTGTAACGAAGCTGAGCCGAGTCGAATTTTTTCGAAAAGAATCCAAGTGGTTGAATGTTCCCATTAACGACTTGGTGTAGAACTGCACCGGCTGCCTTATCGGACGCGTCCACCCAGAGAGACAGCTCGGCCGACTTCGCAGGATGTGCCAGCAAGGTTGCCTCTGCGAGTTGCTGCTTGCACCTTTCAAACGCTGCAGTAGTTTCGTTGGTCCAGGTCAATGGAGTTCGATCGTTGCGTTTATTACCTGGAGTAAGCGCCAACAGCGGTATTTGAGCTTCGATTGCATTTGGCATAAATCGTCGATAAAAGTTGATCATCGCCAAAAAACTTTTTAACTCCTTTACTGTAGACGGTTTTTGAAAATTTTGAACAGCTTTCACTCGTTCTGGAAGAGGGTAGATTCCTGCGGCAGTGACTGAATGCCCCAGAAAAGAGATTTCCGTGCAACCAAACTCGCATTTTGCAATATTGATTGCTAATTCGTGTTGCTCTAATCTCTCAAACAGCTGGCGCAAATGATCGCGATGTTCTTCCGGCGATGACGAGGCGATGAACAAATCGTCGATGTATGGAAAAACGAAATCCAATCCTCGAACGACCTCGTGGATAAGTCGCTGGAATGTTTGAGCAGCGTTCCGCAGACCAAACGTCATGAATGAAAACTCGAAAAGTCCGAATGGTGTCGTCATGGCCGTTTTGGGGATGTCTTCAGGATGAATCAGCACTTGATGGAACGCTTTCTGAAGGTCAATTTTTGAGCAAATAGTTTTACCTTGTAAAATCGTCGTGAAATCCTACAGATATGGCAGCGGGTATCGATCCGGAATCGTCTGGGCATTCAGAGAACGTAGTCCCCACATGGACGCCAAGATCCGTCGGCTTTCTTGACCATATGAAGCGGGCTGGCCCAGTTGCTGGAAGACGGTCTGCAGATACCCAGCTTCATTGGTTGCTCAAATTCACTGCGGGCTGCCTCCAGTTTATCTGGTGGTAAACGTCTCGGTCTAGCGTGAACGGGTTGGCAGGCGTTTCGATTCGATGGACAATCGATGATTTGCTCACCGTACCTGGTAGTTGTAACCGCGTGATGTTCGGAAATTCGGCTAGCAACTCAGCGTACCGCGAAACTGCACTGAACGTTTTCACGGAATAATTGTTGGTTCGTGTCAGCACTCCTGCTGATTCGAGTTGGGTGGTGTTGTCGATGAGGCGATTTCGTTTTAGGTCGATCAGAAAATCGAAATTGCGAATAAAATCGGCTCCAATTATTCCAGTCGAGACGTCAGCGATCAGGAACGACCAGAGGAATTCACGGCGAAGACCAAGATTTACCTTAAGAAGGGCTTCTCCGTAAACGTTGATAGGCGTCCCATTGGCGGCAAACAGTTTCATTGTTGTTGGTTTCATCCGACTTGAATTGAAACCCCTCGGTATCACGGATACGTCGGCGCCAGTGTCGATTAAAAACTGCATACTTGTTGTCGTGTCCGAGATTTTTGGGCGAAAGATTGTGTTAGCATTGGAAGGTTCGCCTGCTTCCTCTGCACACTCAAGCGGACGGCATCATTGATTATTCGTTGAACCAGCGGACTGGCTGAACGAGCATGGCTTTCTACATCGCCGCGCTTCGTTTCCGAAAATACGATGGTACCAGCACAGTTCGTGTACTGGCGTTTTATCACGGTGCACAAATTTTGTCTTACCATCGTTGTATGAACGGGAACGCGATCGTCCGCGGGAACTGCTACTGCTACGTGATGAAAGTACCTTCTCCAGTTTGCTCGACAGCTGCGCGATTTCTCGTTGAAGGCTTTCGATGCTGTATTGTGCTGGTTTTTCAGGAGCTAGGCGTGACGTCATTCCTTGTTGCATCTTTGATTCGACTGCGTTGATGTTGCGAAGTCCCATTACGTGTACTTTTCGTTGTTGGTCGGCGTGCCGTCAATAATCGCTCGAAGCTCCGTGAGCCTATTTGGTGGAACTTGCGCCATCACGATGTTATATTTCCGCGTATCGTGAACTGCACCACCGATGCCAGTAGCTGCGAACCAGAACTCCAGCTACAGAAAGTACAATTCAATATTTGAATCAATCATACTCGGCGGCGGGAGACGTGGTGAACTAATTGATTCCAGCTGCATGCTACCCGCGGGTTTGGGAGCATCGTCGTTCGAATCAGGCATCGCACTAAAACGTTCAGGACCGACGACTGATTTACTTCGAACGCGTACAGCAGAATATTAAACTGCTAAAAATTTACGATCACGTCGGGGTCACCACTTTGGCGGGATTTGCCAATAAAAGTCTAACTCGGGTTCAAGTTGATTTAAGACTAACTATTACTATATACAAGGCTATTTATATAATGATTTGGGATGTACCCTATTTGACATCATACTATCGAGTCTGTGCAGAAAGCGAAATAAAAGGGCATTGTTTTGAATTTAATCTGCTTTGATCGAGTGCGGGTCGAGTGATGATGACGGTTTCGATGATCATGGTTTGATGATTACCGTATCGGTTGCGATCGCTGCTGACATGTTGATAACATGCAGATGATGCCACATGCTTTAATAAAAACGCTACTAGGCGATTTAAGATATTTTTTGAATAAGTTTTACTAATACAACCGAAAAATGTAACTTATCTAATCTTTGAAAATGTCCTGCAACTGCACCGTTTTACCCTTTGGTTCCGGCTCCGTAGCTTGCATAGGGACAGCCACAGGAGCAGCAGACGATCCGCGCTCAAGTCTAAGCTCCTTCAGTTTTTCTTCCAACATTTCCTGGACGGTTTCAAAGACCCGCTCCTCGTCCAGTGCTCCTTGCGTTTCTAGATTGCGGTAGATTTCGATGAAATGCTGTGTAGGGGTTTTATTTCGTACATCTGCCAAATTAACCATATGGTTGGCAGCGACTTTTTGGTGATATTTACTAAAATTTATATTATAACTATAGTATGTAGTTTGTCAGATACTTATGAAATTCGTAGTTAAAAACTCACGCCCGGATTTTATCTTCGGCGTAGAAAATTGATCGGACCTTAACTTTCGGCGCAGGTCGATCAAAGCGGGGTTCTTCTTTCGGTGGGAACGCGGCTACAACGTCGTACCAAAGTGGTCGATCTTCCCATTTCATTGCACCGGCACGGAGAAGACCCTGCGTTCTATGGGAGATTGAAAGATTTTGTTCGTATAACTGGAACCATTCTGATTTACTTGTTTACCTACCGGGTAACAATAGTGCCAATTTTCTCTAATCGACTGTTGGCCATTCTTGTAGGCGACGAAACCGAAGCAAACAACTAATTAGTTAAACCACCCGATTACGACACTACAGGTTCTCGTTAACAGTAATAAAATTACAAACTACAATTTATTACGATTACGAAATAAAATGCTAATGTTTTTGATGCGAATCCCTTTTTTGACGTTTCGTCTAAACACGTGAGATAAAAAATTAGAAAACAAACGGTAAATACACTGTGGTATATTGAAAGATCAACTGTAGTCTCTTAACAGATCCAAGCAGGGATGCCAAGTGTTTTTCTAAGAAATCTGTAATAATTTTCAAAAATGTGGAATTGTCTGGATTGCCTATTTTTTTTGCAAAAGCTTGAGGATTGAATTTGATGTTGTGAGCTTTCAGCATCTTGGATTGCTGAAATTTTTAGCTGAAGAAATCTCAACAAAATTTATTATCTTTCAGCGATTTTTTCTGCTAGTTTGTGTTTTCAGCTGTTCTAAAAATCTTTGTTTTCAAAATCGTAGCTCAAAAAGGTGGTTTAAAAATCAACAAAGCATTCTTATATCTCATTTTGTTATTTTTCAAATTGTCTGGATAAATCTGGACAAATTTGCTGAAATCTGGATAACACAAACATAAATCTGTATGTCTGGACGACGCTTAAAAATCTGGAAGAATCCAGATAAATCTGGAAGGTTGGCACCCCTGGATCCAAGGGCGAGTCAAAGCACAGATGGCGCAATGGTGAGAGTCATTTTACATTTCGTTTGGAAGTTGGATCATTTTGGACGAATAATTCAATATTAATTCGTCAAAAGGGCAAAAGTGTTTTTTTGTAAACAAACTTGTTTCGCTCATTAGTCTGCTGCAGAGTGGAATTTCATGAAAAATATGCGTTAATGTAAATTTTTACCCTTCGTAAAAGTAATTTCAATTGTTTTCTGCTTTGAAATTATAGTAAATTAAGAGAAACCATCAAAATAAAAGTTTGTTTACAAATCTTATTCGCCCTTTTGCAAATTTAATATGGAATTCGTTTTTTTCGTGAAACTCGCCCATTGTAGATGGGTAAACTAGAAAAAATTCATTTTGTCTCTTTTATGATGTTAATATAGTTACGATTCGATGAGCCCATTTGGCGTGAAATGAAATGAAACAAAATAAAACACGTATCACAATTGTAACATACACACAGAAAAAAAATATTGGTGAAAGTGTTCAGCTCTTAGCAAAAAACAACCAACGCCTACCATTGGGTTGAAAGTAAAACTTTTAAATTAATGAAGAATAATAATCAAAATAAAAGTGTCTTTTAATTTAATGAAGAATAGTAATCCCAATATTAATTTTATTGTCAAACTAAGAGTATGCGTTGGTTGTTTTTTGCTAAGAGTGAAAAGGTTTTATTTTTGCCAATATTTTTTTCTGTGTGTAGCAAGAGCGATTTCGGAACCGATAAATTTAAATTCAGTTGAAAACATCGATTTTAGCATTGCTTTCGTATGTGCAAACATCTGCGCTCACAGATATAAATATATTTTCTTTGGTTATTCTAAGTGGATAAGCCTTATTTTTTGTTGAAATCTACTATTACCTATTAGAATCAATATTTGGTTTCACAGAAGATTCGATAGAAAAACTGAGCAATCTTCATGGGTGGTTGAAAATATTTCTAATAAATCGGCCACAATATTATGTTATGCATTTAGGGATTAAAAGGCGTAATCATACAGGGTGTTTGGTTCATGGTTAAGAATCTCTCGGGGGACGATAGACTGTCATATTTGGAGAAAAAAAATGTTCTACACATACCTTCAAATCTCAACCGTTACAGAGTTATTGAACTTTTTGTGTAAAAATTTGTCTTAAAAGACCTCTAACTTTAAAAGTATACTTTGTATTTTAAATGTTTTAGTTCCATTCGAAAGGTGGGAAAATTTCCTATTGAATGCTGTTCTCATATTTTTTAGTTAATTAGTTTTAATTACCTTTTAGCTGTAAAGTAGTTAAAAGTTAGTGTTTTTGAGGAGGTTTTCGCCAATTTTCTCGAAATAATGAAGTATGATTATAGCAATATCCATTATCCAAATGTTGGGTTTTAGGACGATTCATAATTTGTTCTTGGACGTCATATTCCTATCTCGTCTCATTTCTTAGTAATTTCATTACTATACTTTTCCTGTAACCGACTTGCAAGTGCTTAAAAGACTCTAATCTAAAAAATATGCTTTATATCGTTATTTACAAGATTTCATTGGAAAGCTGAGAAAATATCCTATCAGTGTATGTACAAATATCTTTTAGTTAAGTGTACTAAATGATTTTTTACTAACGAAATAACTCAAAATTTGTGTTTTTTGGAGAGTTTTGTAATTATTCTAATTGTTAATCAACAAAATTTATAGTATAACAATAGTTCATTTGATGCCCTTTAATGTTCTCTATAACTTTTTATTTGACATTTTTTCTAAATCTCTTTTCATTTTGCTGCTATTTAGTAGTTAACACAGCATGACCTCGCCACAAATGTAGTGGGTTCGAAATCGTTATTTTTGCATATGAAACGATGCGATAAAAACGATTTTGCGTCGAAACCAAGAGATAATTGAATGGAGTCAAAGAAAGAACTGTAGAACTGGCTGAGATGCATTATTTCCATGATAATAATGGTGATGTTTATTATTTACTATTTTAGGAAATTAACGAAAATGCTGATAATAGCACTAACTTTAAACTAATTTACTTCTAAAAGAATACTAAATTCACTTAACTGAAAGGTAATAATACATTTTTCTCTGTAAAGTTTTCCTGGCTTTCAAATAAAAAGAAAAAAAGTACAATAGGTACCATGCTTTTTCAATTAGAGCTGGTATTAGTGAAAATGAGATAAAAATATCCAAGTTGAATAACCTAAACTCATGAAAATAAGAAAAGGTAAGTGTATCATGTCAAAGAACGAATTATGCAGCTCTTCAAGACTAACAATCTGAATTATAAAAATGATGAGGTTAACTATTGGGATTTTCAAGAAATGAACGAAAAATCGAATAAAATTGTTTAATTTTCGATAAATTACCTTGAAAAGGCTACTTAATTTTATTAGCTGAAACATGTGAGGGCATCACTCAATGCGAAATTTTCTCACCTTCACAGTGGATCTAAAATATTTGAAATACAAAGTATACTTTTTGAGTTAGAGGTATTTTAAGACAAATAAGTTTTTTACACAAAAAGTTCAATAACTCTGTAACGGTTGAGATTTGAAGGTATGTGTAGAACAATTTTTTTCTCCAAATATGACAGTCTATCATCCCCCGAGAGATTCTTAACCATGAACCAAACACCCTGTATACAACAGACGTCCAGTGTTAAAGTTGTCTAAAAATTCAAGACCTATTCAAAGGTAAGGTTCGAAGCATCTCACCACAAGGTGCGCTGCTGTCGCCATTTCGTTTAGTGCACGGAAACGAAAAACTACCTAAAATTAAGTTCCTTTGACTCAATCTCGTGGTATGGTGGGGGAACTTAAAATTAGGTAAACCGTGTTGAAGGTAGTTTCCATTTAACCACGGCAAAAATTACAACTCATTGATAGGTTTTTTATACTTAAATTTAAGTTGAATTTACCTAATTTTGAGTTCAACCCAAACAACTCAAAAGTACCTTCCTCCACGGAAGACCTCGACTGAGTCGAATCTCTCTTTTTATTTTTGACTACACTAATAAGTGCGAAAGCGACGCACAACTCAAAAGTAAGTTAAAACAACTTTTTTGCAGGTTGTTTTATTTAACCGTGTGGGTGAGTTTGACTGAATTGACAACCGATCATATAGAGATTTGAAAATGGCCGACATAATTATGCTTTTAGTTTGGATAGGCTAATGTGGCGGCGTTAGTGTTTTAACATATATTCGACAAAAGTTTATTATATTTGTGTAGTTATATTAATATTACTGTTCGATCATGGATGTGCGTTCCGCAATTAACATGACGTTAGTCTACTCGGTATCACTTTTCCTGTTCATGCGATGATTAGGCGCACAGGATACGGCTAAAACACACACGCAGAATTTTATTTATGCATCGATAGCATACTTTTCTATCTGCCTCTCGTTTCTTCTGCTGTAAATTTTATGCATTGGACATATTCGGTCTCTCCACTCATTGAATGCTTACTAGAAGTATATACATGAAAATGCATAAAAATCACAGCAGAAGAAAAGAGACGGGAATACAAAATATGCTAACTATGCATATTTTTGTTTCTCAGTGCATGAAGACAATGAGAAATATCATAGATCACAGACGTTTATGCTCGATTTGAAATGTGTGTAAATACCTGCGACAGTGTTTTCAAATAAAGAAGGCGCCTGAAACGTGCTTGGTAAACGTTTATTGGTTGATCGATGCACTGCAGCAGTAGCGCAACTGTCGAACACATGTAGCAAACAGAGGCGTAGATGGAAATAACGCGACACTGATTGGCAACGTTTATCGACTTGAAAATGTACACAGGTTTCATTCAAACTAACAGTCTGTTAACTATATTTATGACTAGGGCATAAAAGTCAACTGCCAAAATTTAGTTTGAAGGGAAATTTCGGACAAGCCGTTATTAGGTACTCCACATGACGATTGATAATTTAGCGATAGGATATTGTCAACAAATTTGTTTTGCTCTGATCTTGCGAATAGAAAAGCTCGAGAAAAGCCCTGCGACGAACATCTTGGATGGTTCGATTAGGATTGAAGCGGCGATGTTGTCGGACGTAACGCCTACCCGATTCTTCTATCAAAATTAACTTTGATGAAGAAAATATGTTTTCTACCTAATATATAGAAGGTAAATTTCTTGTCACATCGCCAAAATTTCATTCTTCCAATTTCGATTCATACTAAAATGAAAAATGCTATATTGTTACCTTTACCTGCTAAGCTGAAAACAAGGTTCGATTTCAGTATGTCTATAGTATGTAATATAGCAATAAAATCTAGTTTACGTGGCGAGCGGATAAGTTTGAGAGCCAATTGCATTCGTAATTTCCCCTTAAAGTGAATTTCGCTCAACAGCTGTCTGTGACCAGGCATGATGTTTATATAGAGATGCGCGAAGACTGAAGCGAAAAGTTCCTATCGAACCCAAAACAACGATTCCAAACGAGCAATGTATTCAAATATGGCAGATTTAGGGAAGTAATGCGTTTTGAGTTTGTTCGGAATTTCCTTTCAAAGAAAATTTTGACAGCTGGTTTTTAAGCCGTAATCATATGTTTGTCGAGATGTAAGCACATTAAAAATTAAAAAAATTACAAAGCCATTGATCGATTGTCTAGTTGTCTATTTTATATAACTGGTAGATGTAAAATCTGAACATTATAAATTTATCGACTAGTTTTCTCCTAACATTCGTCATGAATATAAATTTTGAATGGCATCAGCAAAGAGCCAACCGAAGGGCAAGCACTAAATCTTCAATAGGACGCAGTGCCAAAAGTCTTACATAATTAGTTACTTTAAGTACCATAAAGTACATTAAGTACCGCAAAGATTTAAAAAAGTATGCGTCAAATTCGTAGTACTTTAATTGCTGAAATGATTCTAAGTACAATGCCTTCGTATTTTAAATACGCAAAATATTTTAATTACCGTCAATAAGTACTTTAACTATTTTACGTATGTACACATCGACATTAATTACATTAAGTACCGTATTAAGAACAACGGAAGTATTTCTAAATACTTTCAGTATTTATTTTAATTATATTCAAAATACGTCGGTATTTTAAATACGACGCGCTCAAACCTGCTAGTGCTTGCCCCTCGGAGCCAACGGCAGGGTTGCCAAAAATACAGAATAATCTGTATTTATACAAATTTTTCAGCCATTTTCAGACCAAGAATCTGTATGTACAGATATACAGATTTTCCCGTGTATGTACAGATATACAGATTTTTGATAAATGATGTTACAAATACTGTTTTTAGAAATACTTTTTTCAGTTTCAGTAATACTTCCTCTCTGTCTCTCGCAGCTTAGCCCTCTATATTAAAATATATCTTCACTTTGGAGATTGGTCGCTCACTTTGAAAGGTAAAGGTTTGTAATACACTCAGGTTAGCACCCAGCAAACGCCTGGCTGAAGTCTACTTCCAGAAACGTTAACGGCCAATTTCTTCACTTGAATGAAAACCGGTTTTCGGATAATTGGTCACCAGCAACCTGAAAACTGGTTTTCATCCAGTGAAGAAATTAGCCGTAATTGTAATGCTCTGTGACTTTGGTAATTCTCAGATTTTCGACAGCTGCATTGGTCGACTTAATGTATATAACATTATATATCAACAAAAGTCATTAAATGAAGAAGAAAATTATTTTTCCATTGTGCTCATCGATGAAGTTCAAGTTTCTGGATGTAAAATTTCAGACCGACTTGTAGTGTTTTTTTTTATGAAAATGTAAACAGGTCCTTGCTTGATTGATTTAAACCACAAGAATTAATATCTTCGATAGATTATCCAGCAAAAGGTTAAACGACTCAACTGATTCGATACAGATATCGACACAGATTTTTCGAAGAGTAAATACAGATGAAAAGATTTTTGAGGACAAAAATACAGATTTAATTTTGGCAACCCTGGCCAACGGCAATATTGCTATTACTCATCAACTGCATTCTCGTTCTCTCTTCTTTAGTGCAACGAAAAAGATACACATAGGCTCATTTTTCAATGTCAATCATCTGTCAGGTCAAAGGAGTTACACTTTTCATCACACTTTTGATTCATCCTAGGAGCAGATCACTTGTGATGCATTTTTAAAAATCAGCTAAATTAAATGCATTTCTTTCCATCAAAATAGAAATTCGTAATGTATTTTGCGTTGCGTGTAAGACGTCAAAACCCTACAAAAAATTAGCCCTACATTCAACAAAACGTCGAACAAAGTGAATCAGCGTAGGACGTTTGTTAAACAAACTTTTCTGCGAGGGAGTGCAAAGTTGATGCAAAAATGGAAATTAAATGCATTTTTTCTAATTTGATGCAAATTTGTTATACATTTCTAGAGTGATCTGCCCCTAGGATTTATCACACTTTAAACTGTTATAAAGGCTCGCACAGACTGTAATGAAGTCAAATCTACCTATCGAACAGTCAGATGGCTACCTATCGTGCAAAATAAAGAAACATTCTTCTTTCGGAGAACACGCAAGAAATGTATTGGTGATGAGAGAAATAATATCATGGCGAAATATTTCAATCGTTGAAACAAGACACTGTATTCAGTTTATTATACTTTTTTGTAACAATGTATTATGGTTGCAATTGAAAATCGAAAAATTGAACTTGCGCCTTTCGTTTTTTCCCTATTTGCAGAGTGGGCAACTAATGTGCATCTTGTGTACATGTTAGAGAATCAACTTGCGCATCTTCTAAACCAGTTGCGCTTTAGGTCCACACGCTGAAAATAGGAGAAAAATCAAAAGGCGCAAAAAGTGCTATTATCCACGAAACAGTAGGTTTTCAATTCATTCCATATTCAGTTATTGTGTAACTCCGTTGAAGTCACTCAAAGTTACAGCAAAAACTATGGGTGCCAGGAACAAAGAGGAGGGCATCATTTTAGGCAGTGTTGCGCATTCTTCTGTACGGGACTCTATAATACCAGAGTGTATGTAAGGAGAGTGAAGACAACTGTCATGATTATCCGTCAGTGATATTCCAAACGAACAAACGACCTGTCAAAATACATGAATTTGACTCGTTTGGAATGACACTGACAAATAATAATTGTTCCAATTTTGACAGTGTCGTCACTCTCCTTATATGCACTCAGTATAATACCAAAGAGAATAGGGAAAGAGACGAAGAGTGAAAATCAGTCAAAACGGCAACACGCCCTTTATGATGATTTCAACACTAGAATTTTGGCAACCGCTTCTATAGGCAGCACTTTAAATGACTCCTATTATATTTTGAAAACAAACCGTATGTCGATCGATGGATTTGTTTATCAAACGATGTGCATTTCGAAACAAAAAGATGAAATAATTCTAAAGCTTATTTTTACTCATACATATACTCTATAATGCACCTTACAATCACGATTGAACTAAATTCTGATGAAAATTCAAATTTCTTTTTTGATAGAAGTACAATACTTATCTCCTCCAACTCAGGCATGAGTAATGTTTATTTACATTGCACGATTGGTCTGCTCAATAAGGTATTTTTGGCTTCACACTATTCGTCTCTTTCCCTATTCTCTTTGTATAATACCACAGATTCTAATGTGAACCTGTGTGAACTATGCAATAGCTTGGTAAACCGTGCAGCTAAATAAAAGAGAACAGAAATATAAGCTAGAACTAACTTTCCCGAAAAAACTGTGTAAACATTCAAATGAAAATACGTTGAAAATCACCATCGCATACAGGTTCGCATGCGTGAGTCGCCATTGTATCCAACTTTGCACACAAGTCCCATATAGCGATTGCTGAGCGATCGAAGCGCCGACCAGTAGCAAGTTGCTACTTGCTGTTGTCATTTCAAAGCGACAGTTTAATTTCTTACACAAGTTGTAAACTTTACTTGTATGTCAGTTCTCAGTGGCTAAATTGACTGATTTCTCTCCGCGTATCTTTATATTTAAAACATCGTCTTTGGCTGTTGCTCCCTTCAGTGCTATGAATATACACGGTTAAATAAAACAACCTGCAGAAAAGTTGTTTTAACTTACTTTTGAGTTGTGCGTCGCTTTCGCACTTATTAGTGTAGTCAAAAATAAAAAGAGAGATTCGACTCAGTCGAGGTCTTCCGTGGAGGAAGGTACTTTTGAGTTGTTTGGGTTGAACTCAAAATTAGGTAAATTCAACTTAAATTTGAGTATAAAAAACCTATCAATGAGTTGTAATTTTTGCCGTGGTTAAATGGAAACTACCTTCAACACGGTTTACCTAATTTTAAGTTCCCCCACCATACCACGAGATTGAGTCAAAGGAACTCAATTTTAGGTAGTTTTTCGTTTCCGTGTAGGAACTATTGATAAACTGTGGTAGTATGTGCTCAGCCGCAGGGCTTTTTTGTGTTTCACTTTGCCCCGTCGTTCGTTCGTGTGCTCGCCGGTCCGCCATCATTAAATTCACAACTATTCTACTCTCGGTCATTGCCGGCGTCGGTATCCTTGGTTTGCTGCTGTTCAGCTTAGTGTGCTTTTTGATCGCTACAAATAGTGCAAAACTAACTGAAAATTATTGCCAATAGTGAATAACTAGAATTGCTAACTGTGAAAGTGATTTTTGGCGTGTCAGATAGAGCAGAACGTTGAAAAAAGTAAGTTAGAATTTGTCGACTGACGTCATTTGTGTGATACTCGAAAATACTATTTAATTCAAGAAATGCAGTTGTATATTCACCAAAATATGGTAGTGTTTGGTTGTATTTTGTGTTTACTTGCACAATTGGTTGGTTTTAGTTGAGAGAAATTAAAAAAATGATTTTTATTTGCTGATGCACAATATTTGCCAAGATGGCGTCGTTTCTCACAAGTGCCGTTTTCTTCCCGGCTTTGATTTTCGCCAGCGGTGGATAAGTTCAAGAAGCCTCTTACAGGTGGCGTGTCTTGTTTTGAACGCAGTCCTGCGTTTTGACCGCGTTTTATACAAATAAGTCGATTTTGCTTGAATACTTGATATCAATAGTAGTTCTTCAAAAGGGCTAATGAGATTTTTGTAAACAAATTTATGTCGCTCATTATTCCGCTACCAAGTTGAATTTCATGAAAAATGCACATGAATCAACTCTTTACCTTTGGTAGAATCAATTCCAAATGTTTTGTGTTGAAATGATAAATTAAGAGAAATCAGCAAAACAAAAGTTTGTTTACAAATCTTATTAGCCCTATTCAAAAGTTGATATGGATATTTAATCCTTTACCAAATAGACTAGTGAACAAAACAAAACAAACGCGTATGGAGTGTCCCGCTGGAATCGTCTACCGATAGAAATCAGATTGCTACCTACAACTGTAACTTTCAAAAATAAAGCTTTGAATAGGACGGTTTCAGTTTAGCCGATAGTTGACTGCTGATTGTAAACACCTTGACCTTGCAAAAGTTTAAATGAAAATGTTCCGATGCGTATTTAATAAGTTACAATTACTTTGTTTACAGGCACCATGTCCTTTGATAACGACAACGATAATGGCAATGACGGTGGCGGCGCATTCCACATTCGTCTGCGCGGTCTTCCGTGGAACATCACGGAAAATGAGATCCGCGACTTTTTGACCGGCGTCGATGTCGACCATATTCACATCGGAATCAATTCGATGACCAAGCGGCAAACAGGCGAGGCTTTCCTGCGACTGCCGACATTGGACGATCAGATAAAGGCTCTAGATCTGAACAAGGCAACCATCGGTCATCGGTACATTGAGGTGTTTACCATTACGGAAGATCAGTTTGAGAATGCTATCAACGACGAAAATGACGCCGAAGATGGTGGACCAGTGCTGAAACTGCGCGGTCTACCCTGGTCTTGCACCAAGGATGACGTGAAGCGATTCTTCATCGGTAAGTCCTGGCAACCGAAGGCGGGTGCGAATGTGGCCGATTTCCTGGGAGGTACAGAAAAGTGTTCGCACGTCGCAACACGGAACCGGTGGTGGGCGGAGCTCTGTTTTCTCCTCTTCGAGTACGCAAAAAACACTAATCCATTCTGATTCTGATTCTATTCCCTCCCGAACATTTTAAACTATTTTATCCTGTTTCTTTCCGGGCATTTCTTAACCAGCCTCAGGGGTATCGTTCCTAGGAAATCAACATTTCGGTACCACGCGCGCTCGGAAGACCAGAGGAAAGAAAAAGAAAAGTTTCGTTCTTGGCTCGGGGTGGCAACTGGGGTGTGTTATTGTCTCCCATGGGGATTGTTTTTTAGTTCGCAGGGTGGCCACTCAGCTGGGAAATCAAGGGTAGGTTGGTTCCTATAATGAAGAACTTTTGGCTTTCTAACATTCTACAGTTTATCGATGTTTATGGACTAGATTATCACAGACTATTGTAACAGTGACGGGACGGCAGCATATTTTAGCATGTTTCATAGATGTCTAAACAACATCGTTTTGCTCGGCCACTTGCAGTCGATTAACGGTAAATGCAGCAACAATTCAAACATCACAAAGTCATATCGCGTGATTGTGAATCGACCTTATCACGCCGTTTCAGGTCTGAGTTGCAAAAAAGCTACTTTCGTTGGTTTAGATTGGTTACTCTATAATTCGTGTTTATTAGATGACCATATAGTCGGTGTTATGTCAGACTGGACTAAGCGTCAAAATATTGATTTCGAGAAAAACGTGTTTAAAGTTTTAATCACAGCATCCTCTACGTTATAATTGGAAATTATTTTTTGCCATAAATCTTGTTTATGGTTACATATTTCAAATCTGGCAAAATTCGAATGTAGCTGACGAAATTCTTTATCCAGTGTTATCATTATCTCATGTTTTGATGTATTGCGACCTTGTCCGGTCTGACTTCACAACGACCATATTACCAGAGAATTCCAGTAATAGGCAATGTTTCTCTGCTTGGTTATTGATTTGTTTTGACATTTGCTTGAATGACTTCATGTGCACCAGGCTTTAAGCTTTTTAACCATACTGGCCTGATTGCACTGCGGAGAGCATGATGCAGACTGATCTTTTTTGGCTTTTGATTAAAGAGATCAAACTTCAAACCTTAGGCTCAAAAACAAAGCAAATCTGTGATATGATACTATACTGCCCATAAACGCAAAAGAGTCCCATGTGGATTTTTGTCGAAAATGAGTTGTCCGTTGGATTGTATTCTGTATCACCACTGAATCACACTGCACAAATAAGATTACCGGGTTTGTTCAGAAAATATCAAAAAAAAAAAATACCAAAACATGGTTGTCCCATCCATTTGGCTCAATGGATGGGACAATCTTGAACAGCGTTTTTCTCGGCTTGCTGTTTTTCAACATGGGACTCTTATGCTGTTATGGGCAGTATATTCCGTAGTCGATTCGGACATTATATGACTATTATATGAACACCAGAAGAGCAACACTTTTCGACAGCTTCAGGATCGGTTTTTCATGGAAACCATTATTTACTTGAACTTTTACTAAGCATGTTCGCTGTGACCGGATAGATATGATCAAAATTTGATGTTTATGGACTGCACGAGGGAGTGGACGCTAGCTTCGCCGGCATGACATTTCGCACAGTGAGCGCCACCACAATAAATAGTGTTACGATCGTACTGACAGTGACACTAAGAATCCTTCCTGATTGGAATTTGAAAATACGAAGATTGGTTTATAAAACTTGTGCCGTACCGTTTGAACCGCCAAACCAGGGCAAATTTTGGAATCATTTGCCACTTTTCGTGTTAGGAAAAAAATTATCCGGGGTGAGGAACCCAGGTATGCTGATATCACAGACTAACACTATGAGGGAATTTCCTCAAAACACATTGATCCGGAAGTTTTCCCAGAACACTAGCTCCACCTTTTTTCACGGTCCCAAACACTCACTTGCTGGTGGGTTACCCCTCAGGTTTGGGAATAATTTTATTTTAGTGGTCCATCCCCTATATGCTTGTTCATATGTCAGTGGCGCCATAATTGCAAATGTGGCCATAGTCCCAACTACAAATATATTCAAAATGATCGTTAAAGCGGACGAAGAATGGTTTTCGAGTGTTATGCCTGTTAGTCTGTGCTGATATGCCTACTTCGTTAGCCCGCCCCTATTCTATTCATTAGTTACGAATTATCTTTTCGGAAGAAACCCTTGTTGATAAATACCTATATCGCGCCTAGCAAAGTAAATTGTACCTAATTAACAAAAGTCAACCGCACATCGAACAGCATCATAATACAAATGAACACGATGCAAATGTTGTAAAGACAATATATTGAATATAATTTGTTCAATACATATGTATATAGAATAGCTATCAAATATATATGATAAATACAATTACAATCATTCATGAAATACGTATAGTTTCAAATAAAACCTCCGCCTTTTAGTAGAATACGGGAGCCTCTTCCAAGTGATTCAGCTTGGCATTCTTCTCCATCATCCAATCTCTCTGGATGGTATTCTTATGCTATATGCTCTACATGTAATGTACAAATAGCAAATATCGAAACCTAAGCGTGCCTTTATTTGATCAACAATCAGGAACAGTTTTTAGTAAAGTAATTTTTCAGGAATCTTTGACAAAACAAGGTAACTTTTAGGAATTTAAATCATGACCTCTAAGATTTTTGTGCTGTGCTCATTTTGACCCATACTGTAGAGTTACCTTCAGTTTTTTTTCTAGATACTGTCTTGGTAAATTATTTTTATATTTGAGATAGAAAAAAATGAAATATTCAAGGGATGTATGAATTTTACGATTACATTTTTAGTTTTTTGACATGCCGTCAGATTTGTGTAGACCTAAGAAAACAGGGGTGCTCAACTCACCCTACATGGTGATATTGCCTCAATTTCTTCTAACTGCCAAACAATGCTGAACAATATTGTCGAAGTGACTTATAGTTCGAGACCGCCTAGGACTTTGGCGATGAGCCCTGGTATCTGGACTCTTTAAACATAAAACAATAGATTTGACGATATTTGGTAAATCAAGGGCGCGTGCTCTGGGCTGGCGGATCGGAGCTAAGGAAGATGAGTGCTAATGTTGAACGTGCTGCGCACCGTTGTTTGACTAAGTTCGATGTTTGGTGTTTGTTGCTGTCAAAACATTAATTGCTTACTGCTGCCAATTAGGTGGTGAAACTGGCACTACAAGGTTCGTTCACTTGAGTGTACTCTTGTGGGAGTCACTTATCTATTCTTTCAGCTATCACATCATTTAATTATACTAATAATACATATGTTTAACTATGAATGAGATGTGACACTTGATTACCTGACAGTCCTTCTTTTCATAGAATTGTGTGCTCTTGAGATATCATCAAATAATATTCCGGTTCGGATATCAGATCGCATCGGCGATGGAGGAGTGGGTATGCGCCCAAATTCCCCTGGATAATGCTGAACTGATAAGCCACTGCACAAAGTATATTTTAACTTTGTTCAGTTTAATAAGCTTGGAATTGTTACTTGAAGTGTTAATATGCACGGGAAATACGTATTGTTTGGTTTGGGTAGGGTGATGGCGAATATCTCTTATTATCAACAAGTAAGTGATCTCAGATTAAAAGGGGCTTTTAAAGAGTAACGGACAGGCACAAGCATATAGTTTTTTTTTTCAAGATTGTGTTCGAGGTGGATGTTTGTTTCTACTTATAAAGGAATAGATCACTTTGCTTGGATAGATATACGTGTGGGTCGACTCTTTTGACCTTGGGTATGCTGGTTGGTACATAAATTTTGGCTCTTGAAAATCACGATTTGCTTCCTCAGACCGGCGTAGTTTGCTCGAGTTGATGAATGCGCAGTGGTTCAAATAGGCATTCGGTTCAAGCAGATTGGGTCGTTCGATGTATTGGTCTTTCCCGAAAATAGAGAGCAGGAAATTTGGATTTGAATGGTGTTACATAAATGGTATACAGACTTCCAAATATAAATTTCTTTGCAAACATATTCCAGAATCATGAATGAAAAAATTAGTTTAGTTGTGCAAGAGGAACATCATCTGACAATTTAGCGAACTTATTTTCGGAATATCATCGATTTATTCTTTCCCCTGGTGACATTCACCATTTTCGGTTTTAGTTCGAAGAAATAAGAGAACAACCTTCCTAAGAGTCAGGAAACTGAGATACAGTAGGTCAAAAAATGCATGTGCAAGTTCGCTAGCGCCTCCTAGTGTAATCCCGTGCTATTCGATATACCACCTCGAAAGTTTTGATCTCGTGAGCAACTTTGTTGAAAGCACTGACTCGTTAAAAAATCAGGAAACTGAGATACATTAGGTTGAACAACTGACATTCTCGCTAGCGCCGCCTAACGGTAGTTTTCTGCAGCAGCCGTTATACCGCCTCATAGATTTTGATTTGCTTAGCAATTTTGCCGAACATACTGACTTTCTAAAGAATCTAGATCTTGAGGTACAGTAAGTTGAAAAAATAACATGCTCACTGGCGCCACCCAGCAGCAGAATTTTATTTCAAACTATTTTATCTTCCATTAACTTGACTTTCTGAACAAGTTTGCCGAAGGAATTAACCCTCCATATGATCGAGATCACGAATTATATTGAACAGAATATTGTTTGGTCAAACTTCCCACATCGCGGGTTCTACTGGTCTGGTTTTAGCAAACAATATCCTATTATATTGTTGCAGTTGAGGTATATCCGTGTACAATAGTGATTGGATCCTGTCCAAAACATGTTATCTGAGGAATTTATAGTGGTTTGGCATTGATAAATGTTTTTGCAACAAAAAGATAACGAAAAACCCCAAGTTTTGTACAAAGTACAAAGGCGCGAGTATTCGAGGGTTAAAGATTGTCGATCGTAATCTCATTGAGAAATTATGGGTTGGCAATTAGTAAAAAAATAATGGGTCATGTACATGACAGTGACACGGCAACATAAAAGATACAGCCCTTTTCAAAAGCGCGCATCATAATTCGCAAATGAATCTCAATCTCAAAACTATCGACTGGAAACCCGCTGGAGACTATAATCTTCAGTAAAACACTTTATAGCCAACTCTTCTGCTCCCATATTTTTCAATTTGCTATGTAATAATGTTTATGCTGAATATTCTTTATGTATTCAATACACAGTTCTAAACGTGTTTCGAATGAGACAACAAAGAAAAAGGCAGTGTACAGTGTTGGATACCACCATAGCTGGAAAATGTCATGGCTATGACCAGTCATCTGGTGACTGGTTGCATGTTTGCTCGTGACATGTACAAGTTGCGGATTCTTGCGACATGTGACACAATCGCGTGTACTATGACACGATACATTTTCCCCGTGACATGTCATAAAATTTGTACATGTTTCAAAACAAAACAGGTTTGTTAAGCGGCTGTACATTTACTGAACTGTGACATGTATGTTTGTTTGCGAACGGTCGCGACAATAGAAAAACAGGGTTGCTTGTTATGTGACATGTCGACAATGAACCGGTATTGAAAATAGGTAAAATATTGGATACCGTACTTCACAGATAAACATTGTTTGTTATTTCGAGTTAAGAGGTGTTGAAAATCAATAGTTTTAGACATTTTAAACGCACATTAGGAAGTAAATGCGTTAAAATCGAAAAAAAAATCAACTTTTCACAGATAAACATTGTTTGTTATTGCGAGTTAAGAGGTGTTGAAAATCAATAATTTTAGATATTTTAAACGCACACTGGGAAGTAAATGCGTCAAAATCGAAAAAATTTCAACTTTTCACAGATAAATATTGTTTGTTATTACGAGTTGTTTACTGTTTTTACCTGCAACCGTTGGCGCGAACCGGCGCGGCGGCGCTGGGCACACCTCTAATTTTAAACACATTTTTAAATTTCCATTTTGTCGAAATTGCTTCCCGTTGTGCATTTCAAATATTCAAAACTTTTGATTTTCAAGTCCTAATAACTCGGAAAAACAAGCAAAATACATCTGTAAAAATTCAATTTTGCGATTTTGACGCATTTACTTCCCCATGTGCGTTTAAAATGTTCAAAGCTAGTGATTTTAATATCCTAGTACAGTAGGATTCCGTTTTTGGCAACAATTTTGTTTTTGCTGTTGCCAAAACCGGAATCGTGCCAAAAATTGAACCTTATTTTTAAAGTTTGAATTTTCAATTTACGACTTCAAAAATGTTTCAAGGATTTTTAACCATGTGTGAAATGGAATTAGATGAAAGGAAAAAATAAGAAAATTCAATTTTATTCATATGTTTATCAAATTCAGTCTTCGCACAGTTATCACCTTCCATAAAAAAGTCGGTCAAAACTATCGTTTTTCAACTTCACGTAACTAGCAATAACAAATAAAAATTTTGTGTGAAAGTAGATTTTTTTCCATTATGACGCATTTACTTTCAAGTGTGCGTCTAAAATGTCTAAAACTATTGATTTTCAAATCCTCGTAACTCGTAATAGCAAACAATATTTATCTGTGAAAAGTTGAAAATTTTTCGATTTTGACGCATTTATTTCCCAGTGTGCGTTTAAAATGTCTAAAATTGATTTTCAAATCCTCGTAACTCGCAATAACAAACAATATTTATCTGTGAAAAGTTGAAATGTCTAAAACTATTGATTTTCAAATCCTCGTAACTCGCAATAACAAACAATATTTATCTGTGAAAAGATGAAAAATTTTCGATTTTGACGCATTTACTTCCCAATGTGCGTTTAAAATGTCTAAAGCTATTGATTTTCAACACCTTAACTCGCAATAACAAACCATATTTATCTGTGAAGAGATGAAAATTACCAAATTTTGACGCATTTACTTCCCAGTGTGCGTTTAAAATGTCTAAAACTATTGATTTTCAAATCCTCATAACTCGCAATAACAAACAATATTTATCTGTGAAAAGATGGAAATTTTTCGATTTTGACGCATTTACTTCCCAGTGTGCGTTTAAAATGTCTAAAACTATTGATTTTCAACTCCTCGTAGCTTGCAATAACGAACAATATTTATCTGTGAAAAGATGAAAAAAATTCAATTTTGACGCATTTACTTCCCCTTGTGCGTTTAAAATGTCTAAAACTATTGATTTTTAACTCCTCGTAACTCGCTACATTTATTATCAAAAAGTTGAAAAAGTTCAAAATAATTGAATTTATATAGCGTCTACCATTCCGTTTATCTGCCACTGCACGGTACTTAAACGATCAAGAATAAGATACAGGTCAAACTAGCAAACCATAATAAAATGTTCATCTTTGTACAGGTTCGTAAACTTTGTGACTGGTATCGCCTTACGCGCGACAGGTAAATTATCCTCATGACCAGTCTCAAGACCGATGACGCATTTAAATTCCATAACATGTCACGAGACCAACCATCGAGGCTTGGAAGCTAACCTGTTTGAGACATGCGACATTTTCAGCAGAGCGTGAATGTACGGGTGGCTTGACATGTCGCGAAAAATGTACACAGGTTCCAACTATGGATACCACCAGTCCTAAATAAGGTATTGGCACTTAAGCCAAAAGACCAAAAAATTGAATTATTAGTTTAATTCGAACGGGCGGGTTCGCTCCCGTCATACCTCTGTTCGCTGGGCAAGGGACCAGAAATCGACAGTCTTCATTAGCTCTGTCACCCACCGAAGTACGATGGTTAATGAACTAAAAAAAATAGACATCAGACGATTATAAAAACCCGGGCCTTGGTATCTAGGGGGGAAATTAAATAGATCAAATGTGTTGGGGTGATCAGCTGTCGTTGTGTGTGATTCCTCGCTTTGCAGGCAGGGTGCGATCAATGTCGCCAATGGGATAATCATATGTTCTTTCTGGGATGTCACCATACCCAGGGATAGCATAAGGGTTAGTGCATTGGGCCGGAGTCTCAAAGCTTGCGAGTTCGAGTCTCGCCTCTGAGGGGAATTTGTTCACATGATCGCTTAGCTTCACTCACCATTTCCGATCGTTTTTCCCCGTTGGATACCACCAGTCCTAAATAAGGTATTGGCACTTAAGCCAAAAGACCAAAAAATTGAATTATTAGTGTACATCAGCTTTGAAGCACGCAACAAAAATGTTTATCATAATGAATCAAAACCCTCTGCTGGGGTGGGTTTCCTTTCCAATTCCACTTCCAAACTTCTATATTAAACACTACACTACTTATTACACCCTAAGAAACCTAATTGACATACAATACTAATGCTTGCAACCCTGTGATAAGAATTTAAATTAATCAGTGCTTTATCTTGGTCAGATGTCATTACACTTGGGTTCACTGCCAAGAATCGCTACAAATTAGCTTCGCAACAACAACACTGCTCTAACATAGCTCAGTCTTCTCGCCAACTAAAATCTACCTAAAGAACATGTCAGATACCTCAGTGATAAAAAATATTGTAAATCTAAGACATGCAAGCCCACGGTCCAACAGTGTACGAGTCAATGCCCCCACTGCCGAAACATAGTAGAGGTAGACGCTATGCATTTTCGGCACCCGTTCTGTGTGCAGTCTATCGTGCGCTTCACACCCCGCCATGCGAACCGAAACTTTGCATGCACATGAACGACTGTCCAGCCGGACAATATAGCCATGATATTGCTCGTTTAATATTCGAGCGACAAACGATCAAAATGGACACGCGGCCCCTTCTATTTGTAGACTACCCCTATTTGATTGAGCCAGTGCGAGTGTGCATGTTCCAACGTTGCCGAAAATTCATAGCGTCTAGCGCTTATTGTATCGTCTAGACGATACAGTCAACATGTTGCTCTTTTGGCAAGCAAGCATCGACTGATACAAAACGAGGATGCGTAACCTTTATAAATAATTTTCCCGTTTGTCACGAAATTCAATTTCAGTCGATGACGGAGTTAGACACGATTGTTTTCTTGCAGTCCAGTACATCGACCTAAGACCCAGCTTGAATAAAAATCCAGAATTCGATTTTCTATCCAAACAAAAACCCGGTCAGCCGGCGTCAACATATACTTTATTAAAAATATAGCTTAAATCAATGGAAGGCTCATCAATCAAACCTATGTGCGTTCAGTGCATATTGGAAAAAGAGATAAGCAAAGGCACTCAGCCGTGTTAATTCTTGTCACCTCTGGACCAAACCAGCTGCCCTCTCCACATTCGATCGATGTCTACTGTTGGTAAAGCACCACGACCGGAAGGTTAGATGGGTCGATCGACGAGGTTAGGACATCCGTGCTGCTGTTTTTGGTGACGCTGTCGCATATTTTCTGGTATATCGCCTTTGGATGCCAGAAAATATGCTTTCCGCTGTCCTCGTGTCACCTTTGTTCTTGAATTTATCACCCAGGTTTATCGGTTCACTTTGGACAACAACAACTCCCACCAATTCCTTCGTTGCGGCATTTCTTGCAAAGCCTGTTGTAGATTTTTTTTTCTAAACTTCACGGTACAACGGTCATGAAAACATGTGCGCCACTGTCATGACCGTACTCGGTCAACCTTTCTCTCCGAACGCAACGGTGGCATCCATACTGCCCTTGCATGCAAAAGTGACGTAAACGCCATCGAGTATATTTTTCAGGAAATCAATTTTAGTCTTGCATGGTACGGGTTAAAGCATGCATTCGTCGCTTTGTTTTTCGCGCCTTATAAGTCATTTTTTATTTTCATTTCAAGTCGCTTTCACTGAAGGATGCGGATTTTCGTAGCTAACTTAAAAATACGAAAAAGTGAAATTTGACCAATTTTCACTCACATTCACTCACATTCCGAAAGAGTCATTTTTCTTGTTGTGACTTGTTCTTCCGGGTGATTGTACGTCGATTCCCGGTTTACCATTTCCCGGAAAACCATTTTCCGGAATGTCATTTCCCAGAAAACCATTTCCCGGAATGTACCATTTCCCGGAATGTACCATCTCCCAGAATATCATTTCCCGGAATGTACCATTTCCCGGAATACTATTTCCCGGAATGTACCATTTCCCGGAATACCATTACCCGGAATGTACTTTTTCTCGGTAATTATTTATACTATTGAAATCTAAAGTAAACATGTAATTTGAACTTTAAGAACAAATCCAGAGCTATGTTGACTTACATATATGGTATTCTATAGCATTCAAAATCTTATCATTTTATAGAAGGTAATATGAACAATCCACTAGAGATTTTGAGCCGAGTTTACAGAAACAGCCCAACGAATCATGTGTGTTTTACCTTCCAAGATGTTTGTGGACCTGCATACACGTGGCCTGGTTACATAGAGAGAATTCTGGTTTCTAAAAACTTTAATTATCACGAGCGTTTACAATTAACCACTTTTTTCGTGAATGGTCTTCGAGATCCAGAGGAATGGGTTAAATTTATCGTCGAAATAAAAGGATTTCATTTTCGCCGTTACAGAAGAGTAATCTTGGATTTGTTCAATTATTTTAACAAGGAATCCGTGAAAAAGAAATATTTTTCCTTTTGTGGGAGTCATTCCATTTACGTATATTTAGATGGAACACCGAGAGAGCTACCAACTTTTAAACTAAACTAACCTATTCTCCTCTATTCTTTATTTCACATTATTCCGCGACAAAAAAAAATTACAATCAAGATATGATAAGCTTTATAGATATTGATTGACTGTGCTGGAATAAAACATGATGACATTCTTCTGCATTCCAAGTTTTTGTTTGGTTCGCTTGGCACCTTATCTTTGCTCTCTGATCATATTAATAAAAAACAAGCTCTCATAAACCAATAAAGTACCAGAAAACAGATTATGCTTAAAAAAGGCAGTCTCAAAGAAGATTGTTATGAATTAATAATTTCCAAAAAAGTATTCAAATTTTAAAGAAGACGAATTCAAAAATATTTTTCATGATTTGCTCATCTCCAAAAGAAGGCGAATAAGCTCATAGAATAACAATTATAATTCAAAAAGTTATAACCCCATAGAAAATCCTCCCGATTTTCCCACCGACTAAACCGGCTTGCGTCGGCACAATCGGCCGACTATGCCACCAATTAATCGGTCGATTGTTGCACTGACTCTTATGGGGGTTTAACATGGACGTCAGCCGACTCAACAACCGATTAAATATGACAGACGAAATCTGTTGAAATCGGTCTATTTCAACCAATTAGTTGAATAGTTTAAAACTGGAACCAGATTCACACAGATTAAATCTGGCGATTAATATGGTGACGAAAATTGTCCACCGACGAAACCCAACTTGGTCGTTTAATTTATCTGTCGACCTCGATGCACCCGTTTTCGTCGGTCGACTGTGAAATTTATGAACTGTCAAATTTTCTATGGGGAAGGTATGTTAGGACCACTAGTACTTAAATCCAATAAAACACCAAGAATATTTTGAAAGAGTACTTAAAAGAATGTGAAACTACATAGAAATAGAAAGTACATATAAATCAAAAACATGCCAAAAATAACGACAAGGAAGCATGCATGTATAAGAAAGAAAAACCGCAGATTTTTTAGATGCATAATCCATAAAAATTCCAAAATA